>NC_137508.1:13665000-13680000 GCF_041902795.1 Electrophorus electricus | reverse complement strand
GCCTCCACGAGACCTTCACGTTCCTTGTGGCACACTGATGACGATGAACACCTGTTAAATAGCTGCTCCAGCGATGTTGCTGATGTCACTTGTTTACGAGTGTGGTTCCTCTACATCAAGCACTGCTGTGGTTTATATGATAGGGTCTGGTTTGTGTTTGTCATGTGGTATAAGTGGTTTTCTCTCCAGAGAGACACCGTGCAAGAACTAGCTTTATTCTGAACGTACAATCCCTATTTCCAGAAAAGTTGGGACGAGAAAAGATTTCCAATGGCGTCCTCTGACCAATGGAATTTTGTATTGTATTTTGTATTTTAGAACTATAAACCAATTTAGAATTTGACGTCTGCAACACAGTTACACAAAGTTGTGACAGAGGCGTGGTGTTATATCATGAGTCCTTTTATTGACACTTTTTAATAATTTGGGAACTGAGGATACTAATTGTTGCAGATTTGCAAGTGGAACTTGCCCATTCTTGCTGGATACAACACTTCCGCTGCTAACCAGTCTGTGGTTGGCTGGTTCTGCTCTCTGCGATGGAGCATGCATTTTCAGCGGCAGACAGATCTGGACTGCAGGCGCCTGCCAGTCAAGCACACGCACTCCGTGTCTACAAAACCCCACAGTTGTATCACATGCAGAACGAGGTCTGGCATTGCCTTGCTGAAATAACCATGGACCTCCTGGGCAAAGGTGTCATCTTGATGGCAGCAGGTCTCTCTAAAATCCCAGTATATTCCTCCGTGTCACTGATACCTCCACGCACATGTGCAAGTCACGGCCAATGTCGGTTTCTGAACCTTTTTCTGATACCGGTCGGGACGGTTCCTTTCGTTTCTGGCACAGGGGACTTGCTCCGGAAAATAAGATGAAACTTGGATTCGACTGACCACAGCACACGTTTCAACTATCTTTTGGACCATCTGAGATGAGCTTGGGGCAAGAGAAATCAGCGGTGTAGAATTGACGTATGGCCTTCTCCCTGAGGCATCAGTGGACTGTGTGAAGTGTTTCTTTTTGTTTGGTTTGTTTTTGTGGCTGGAGCTACCAAGGTAGTGTGCTAGGATAACATTCTATTTTACTACACAGAAAGTAGCTTTGCTGCGCTAACTCTCTAGAGAAGAGATTGAATGTACGTCATTACCTAGATGTTACTGGATACAATATTATGGAGGTGCTCATGAAGAGGTGGGAGCCACTCAGAACTCAGCATACGTGTTTTAAGAAGCCTCCAGGTTTTTTTTTTACATTTTCTTCTGCACAACCACAAAACATAAGTCAGTGACATTCCTCAGCTGTACTCTGTTTGGTGTATTCGAAATACACACAGACGACAGTGAGCGGATAATCAGTTGCTCACAGTTGGCGTTGGTTCTTTAGGGGCAGTTTGGTGTGTTTCTAGCCTAAGGGCTTGAAGGTCACACACATTCAACAGTGACTTCTGGCCTTGACCTACAAAGACTGAGGTTCCTCCTGGTTTCTGGATGGTGATAGAACTCTTGCACTGAGAAATATTCTTTTTGAACTGTTTGATAATTCTCTTTTGATGTTTGGCAGAGATCGGTGAGCCATGAACCATCTTGGCCTTTGGTGGATATTCCTTTTTCCTTTTATATCCCATCCCGACACCCTCACCTGTTACCAGTTCACCTGCTGATTGTGGAATGTTTCAAAAGGTGTGACTTGAATATTCTATAAACTTTTCATTCTTCCGTTTGCCCCTGTCCTAACGTCTTTTGAGTGTGTTGCAGGCATCACGTTCAAAATTGGTTTATATTTACAAAACAGAATCAAGTTGGTCAGTCTGTACTTTAGAAGTCATCTTTGGTACTTTTGACAGTAAAATAAAGGTTCAAGAGAATAAAAAAATCATAGATTCCTGTTTTTATTACATTTTATCAAAACTTTTTAGGAAATGGGTTTTGTAGGTGAAACGGGTACCTTGAATGGTTTCTTTCTCCTCCTCAGTGTTTTAGCCGGTATAACGAAAGGTGCGTTTAATGGGAAGATCCCATTCGTTATGCTTAATTGAATTGGAGGGCTTCAAGAAGTGGCATTACGAGCTCCTAAGGGTTTGTGGGTATGTTTGTGCCGGTGTGCTGATTGCCTGTGGACTGCCATAGTTCCACCTCCACCTTATGTGTGTGTGTGCGCCTGTGTGCCTGTGTGTGTGTTTGTGTGTGTGTGTGTGTGTGTGTGCGCGCACGAACATTTTTTTTTTTTCTAGCTCCCCACCCCTTGTGGAAAATCTCACACACAGTAATTGCCTGACCTTTACAGCATTGGGATTGTCTCATTAAGGCTGATGGATAATGATGGTGGCTCTGGCAAACGTGAACTTCAGTGATAATGAAACAACAGAGCAGCCCAGCCTTCCATCTGGGGTCGGCAGATCATCGGCAGGTGTGAGACGTGTCCCTTGTCCTCTCTGATCAAGCCCTCTCCCCAAACACCATGACCAGAAACACACACACACACGCACACACTCAAACACGCACATGCACACACTAGACACACACACACACACACATCTGCTGAAAGGTACCGTACTACTCTTCTTCTCCTGCAGTGGACTAATCTGAGCTTCAGTACGGTCTACAATAAACAATAAATAAGTCAATGTAGCTGTGTTCCCGGTCCTCCATCTTTTGCAGTAGTATTGGTGTTCTCTCTCCCTCTCATGCCCTGTTCTGCAGTGGGCTTCGCTCCAGGGTGGCCTAGGGCGTACTGGAAGGTCACACGGAGAGAAGTTTTAGTAATACAGCAGGGGGCGCTGACATTCTTGCGACTGTTCGCACTTCACCCTGCCGCGCTCTCTCGCTCTCTCTCTCTCTCTCTCCTTCTCTCTCTCTCTCTCTCTCTCTCTCTCTCTCTCTCTCTCTCTCGGTCTTTGGTGTTCCCGCTCACCACCACTGGTGTCTGGCGATGGGGGCTCATGTTTGTGTGATGAGGTACAGTGTCAGAGTGGAGAAAATAACATGGTCAACCTCACCCTAGAATCAGACAATGGCTTGGCAATGGTGGGAAAAAATTGTAGTCAAAACATTCCTCCAGCCCTACACATCCAGCTGTTTTCTGACTGAATTTTTTTTGCTTTCTCAGACTGCTGCAAGCACAATACTTTGAGAGTTTTCTTAAAGAAGACCTCAGGAGTATTTAATTCAATAAAACAAATTGTTAAAATTATAAATAAATGTCCATAATGAATAAATATCAGTACTTTATAATTCAATGTTTAATACCGAAACATTGAATTATAAATGCACTTATTATGATTTAGTAAATTATGCATTTTGATTATTTTTAATTCAGTATATTACATTAATTTTATTATTTATACATGCAAATACTGTTTAATACAACTATACATTATATATTAGTCTTTATACTATACTAAATAAATGAATAAAAGAACAAACATATCTTCTCAGTGCAACAGAATACATTTAAACTTTGTAGCAATTATTTATTTACTTACTTATTTACTTATTTAGATAAACTATATGCATACCATCCTTGACTATGTAATGACTACAATATACTCAATACTCAAAAATGGCAGATTGCTTTGAGAAATGGAATCTGTCCACTCCAGGTTTAAGATGAATCAATACTATTACAGTTAAAACAGAGCATCTTAATAGAAACAGAGCCCATACAATAATGTAAAGGCGTGTGGTGCCCGTTAGGAGGCTGATCAGTGATCAGTGCAGGCTGCTCACATTCTCTCTGCATACAGAAGGTTCACCAGCTGTGAAGGCTTCCACAGCAAATATGATTATAGGGTTCTTTGTGTATATATTGAAACCTTTTGAGTTTCTTGTAGCAAATGGTCTCTCTCTCTCTCTCTCTCTCTCTCTCTCTCTCTCTCTCTCTCTCTCTCTCTCTCTCTCTCTCTGTGTGTGTGTGTGTGTGTGTGTGTGTGTGTGTGTAGGGCTTTTCTGAGGGGTGTCTGAAGTGGATCAGGTCTGTGATACTACAGAGCCTACTGGGCCCCTGCTTCAGGAAGGGGTCAGAAGTTCAGCTCCCTCGTCTGCTGTTCACACAGGAACACCAGGCCCAAAACCCCTCCTATACACACAGACACATGTGCGCGCATGCGCGCGCACACACACACACACACACACACACACACACACACACACACACACACACACACACACACACACACACACACACACACACACGCACACACACACATGCAATCACACTTACACACACATACACCCCCCCACACACACCTACACCTACACACACACATGCACACACACATGCACACACACACACACACACACAAACACACACACTAACCAGAGCTGATGTCTAGAGACTGCATGAAGCAGTATTATTAACAAAAGTTGCAAAACAAAATCACCTGCGGTTGGAATTCTGCTCATTCGATTATTGAAACAGTACTTTACAATTTATCATGCAAATAAATATATTCTTTCTCTCCAGAAATGTTTTACTTAGCAGCTCCTTTTTATGTTATTTTGTAGTTCTCTCTCTCTCTCTCTCTCTCTCTCTCTCTCTCTCTCTATATATATATATATATATATATATATACACGTGCATGTCTCCGCAGACTAATTCCTGATGGTCAGACTTTAGTCTGTCTCAAAGCCATAGTCACCAGGCAGCACTTTTCTTACTGGTGGCCTGATCCTGTTTGCATTTCAGGTCATTTTCAATTTATTTCGGCATACTCTTATGACACATCACTGCAGCCCTGTCACTGCTATTTGAAAACAATCCCTGTCCTGTAGAGAGACATGCCAAACAAATCTAAACCACTACATATGTACTTTGCTTCTCCAGAGATGTATAAAAAAGAGGAAATGTCATAAAACAGCCCTTCTAAACAGATCAGTCGACTTCACACAAGCTTCTCAAGCTACTTGAGGGTTGTCATCAACGGCCAGCGAGTGCCACTGTCTTGTTTACTCCCACTTTTAGATAATAAAACTGGAATTCAGGTGTTCGGTCCTTCCTCGACCGTTTCAGATGACTGAAGTAGAAAGCAACCTTAAAACACACTGCAGCGAATTTTTTAACCCATAAACAATCTTTCACGTAACATTCACGCTGACTCCGTTTAGCTCCGCTCGTATGCAAATGGGTTTTTTCTTTCGGCGAATCTGTTGACAAAAAGAAGAAAAAAAAAAACCCTTTTCCTTGCAGTCTTTTGTGAGAGTGGAGCAGCCTTCGACTCAGACAGAGCGCTCTGTGGAGGCCAGCTCATGCTGGAACACCACTGCAGCTCTGCCAGGGGTTGGGCTCTAGCCGCTCCCACAAGGCCTTCTTTCACAGAGCTTTGGGGGCAGGACAGGAGTGCTCCCCAGTGCCGGTAAGCTGACTCCAGCTGGCCATACAGAGGAGCTGGTGTTGGGCCCACAGCTCTGCCCACACCTCACCTCGCCAGGGCACTTAAGGCTCGGTTAGCCAACTAATAATGTAGGTTAGCTGCAAACCTTTTTCACTCTACAATAATTTGGGAACATATAATTATATAGAATTAATTCTTTTCAAATATCTATATAAATATATACATAAATATATAAAGTTTTTTCAGTATTCAACATATATATATATATAAGTGGGGTGCTGGCCCTTTTCAGTAAGGGTCTGTGTGTCCTGACCTGTAGCTGCTTTTGTCAGTGAACATGAATCTTGCTGGTGCTGACGCGTGTGCGTCCTCCGTGGTAGTGGAGCAAACGATCCGGGCACGGATCCTTCCCCGGTGCCTCCGCCTGCCTGCGGCTTTCTCTTCCTGGGCCTCTGGCGCGCGAGGCCCGTTTCCTGCTGGGCCGGCCAGGCTCCTGGGCTTGTGCTTGTGAAGCATGCTGCCGAGAGCAGAGCGGCGCAGAGACCTCTCTCGAGCACTCTGTTTGACGCCGTGTCCCAGTGGCACATAGCCAGTGATAGATATGCGTAATATTTCACGGGGAGGACCCTGCAAATAGAATACCCTGCTGTGCTAAAGAAAACAATGTGTTTCTGAACACTGAGATCTAATCCATCACCGAGCCGTCGGAGTGGAGATGGGGGGGGACACGTTTACCTGTTTTTTACATCAGAGGGGGAAGAAAAACGATGAAGCATCGCTTCCAGAAACAACTCCGGGCTGCGACGCGGGAGCAAAAAGGCTCGGTCAGGCCCTAATTAAACTGTTCCAGCCATGATCACTTCCAGCCGCGCCACGCAGGACTGTTTGTTCATCAATGGGCGTCGGTTTTGGGGCATCTGGTGCGCTGGCTCGTCCGGGTAAACAGCGGCGAAGTTAAGGCGCGTTCGTTCATGCAAAGGCCCCGCACGCGGGCTCTCTCGGCCCGAGGAGGCTCGTGTGCAGTCAGCCAGAACGCCAAGGCTGAGGGGGCAGGTCCGTGTGTCAGAATGTGAAGCCTCCTTGTAAATTAGCCATTTTTCCCCTCCTTTTTCACATGCATTGCAAATCTGAACTAAGCCAAAAACCATGTGCACGTTTAACGCGACCGGGAGATGGCGTCACCTCTGGCTTCCCGCCCGAGGTTCCTCGGCCGTCTCATGGCCCATTGGCTTTTCCAGTCTCGTGGCTTCCCGGGTCGCCCAGGGGCGTCGTTTAAAGGCCCCTGTGTGGAGAGTACGGTAGGGCCCGGGGCCCGGGACTGGGAGAGTGGTCCTGCCTGCAAACCTCAGACGAGGACCTGATGGATGCCCGCCAGCCTGTTGGAAGGGCAGCAGGCGGTTTGGGAAGGATACATGGGTTGCCGTGGAATCCCTGGTCCTGGGCTGACGCGCTGCTGCGCTTTCCCGGCTCGCCCAGACAAGGAAGCTATTCACTGCATGCCCGGTGACAGGATCCTGTTCGTGCCAGCCCTGCCCGTAACCCGCTTTTATGCAAAGAGAGTCTTGCGCTGCCCTCTACCCAAGGGGACGGCAGAAGGCACCAAAGTCATCACTAATGATAACAAATCTATTAATATTGAATGATGGCCTCATTAAAAGGTTTAAATGTAAGTCTTAACTTACTGGTTAATGACATGTTAATGATTGTCAGTCATTACCAGGATAATGGCATAAGATATTATAGTTAAGGCAAACTTCTGATATCTTCCTCCATCTTCTGTAAAGAAACGTGATATCAGCTTCCTGTAGCAAATGAACAGGCTCTAGCTAGTCAGGGGAAAACGTAGCATTCACACAGAGAGATGAGCATGATCATAGCCACTACATACTGAGTCTCTGAACAGTTCATTTAATCTGACGCAAAACTACAGTGTGCAGGGAAATTTAAAACCTTCCCCGCAAAAACATCTCAAGAACTTGGGTTTTTCCTGCTCTGATGCAATGTTCCTGCCTCATCGTTCGGCTTCTGTTTGACCAGAAGTTTGACGCCTTCCTTTGTGCCACATGATGGATTCCACACAGGCAGCGGCAGTCAGCTACTCGAGTCCCCGCTCTGCTCAAGGCACGGTCGTCTGTGATGCATGGGAACGTCTCCTGGTTCACTTAACCTGACCCTCGTGGAGCCTTTTGGGAAGACTGGGGTCAGAGGTCAGGTCTACAGGAGGGCACTGCAAGTGTACTGGTCTCTCTCTCTCTCTCTACCTCCCCACAGTCAAACCACTGTCAGGCCTGTCAGGGACCCAGGCCCGAAAAAAAGTGCACATCGCATCGGAGTGCGCATTCCAGACCTCCTCTACCGGTGACCCCGCCGACCCCATTTGAGTTGCCTCTCCCTGAAAGCACGCAGCCATGACGCCTTCCGGAGAGAAGGGCGTGGACGTGTGGAGATTTTGGTGGAATAGACACGCATAATGACAGCTGGGCCTCGCTGCTTTGGGACTTCTCCATATTCTAACGGGGATTTGAAAGGCAGATCCAGCAAGTGACGCTTCTGACAGTGCCGTCCGTGCCTTGGAGCTCAGCGCGTCCCCTGGGATGGCTATCAAATGGATCCCTCTGGAAGGCTCTCCTAACTTTTGCATCCGCGGACTTTGGGACGATGACACGGTCATGAACGTCACGGGCTTTGAAGGGAAGCATCGGAAAAAGGAGTGCTGGGAAAAGCGAACCGAAGTGAAAGATTTTTGGTGTGTGTGTTTTTCTGCAGATATTGCAGATGTAAATAATAACACGTGGGAGAGCGAGCGATGCCGCGATCGCCGCGCTCCCGGAGACCGCTCCCGGCCGAGCGGGACGTCTTGGCAGCAGCAGCTTCCTCATCGCCGCCGTCCTCGCCTCTACCGTCCAGACGCGCAGTCTCAATGTGAAACCGCGGTTAATGCGCCATGACAATCTGACAGGATGGGTAGTGCGGAGCCGCTCCATCTGCTTTCAATTTAATTTGGGAGCGCAGGATGGGGGCGGAGGCTGTGGGCGTTGGGGGTGAGGTCCGTTAGATGAAAGTGGGGTGTATGATCTTTGAATGGGCTCCCTCACCATCGCCGGCTGGTCAGCAGCCAGTGAGGCCTTGGTGTCAACGCAGCTTGGCAAGAAGATTGCTGGCTGATCAAAGGTGGAAGGGAATTATTTCTAAAAACTAAAGTGGGAAGGTTGGGGGTGGATGTTGGGCGGGGGGGGGTTGTGTGCTCCAGGCAATAGCTGAGCTCATTTAGGCAGTCGTATAGGGGGACTGTATCGAACTGGCTCTGAAGGGTTCACTGGGTGAGTGTCACTAAGTGGAGTAAATGGAAAGATCTTATTGTAGTTTACTCTCGTCCCCGGAGCAAGGGGAGAAATGAGCGCCATTACTAATCTAGTTCAGTTAAAAGCAATTTTCTTAATTACGTGACACAGGAACACACGGGCCCAGAGAGTGCCAGACTGCTGGGAGTCAGAAAAACATTAACTCTTCCGCGCGATCCTGGGACGGCGTAAGATCTCGCCTCCTCCTGAAGAGTAAAAGCTCGTCTCCCTGCTAAACCCAGAAGGCGGGAGAAGGAAAAGAAGTCATTCCTCACTCTCTCCCCTCGTTTGTCTTCCGCCTCTGGACCGGGACGTCCGGGTGGCCTCGGCAACCTTTATGGTCACCTCTCTGTGGGTGCTACCGGAGAGGTGAGAGATGGTGGAATCTATGGGGTGCATTACCCTGCGGTAGGTCCTCTTTACGAGCCAGATAACCGACCCACGCGGCCGAGCGGGGCGACGCAGCGATTCTCTTCGTCTTGCTCGCCCGATCCTCGGCTCGTCCACTCTCATCAAGGGTTAGCGGGTCAATAAAACTCCTGACCTCGTCCAATCATAAAACAGTCACAGTGGCAGAGCGCCGATTGATTAAGTTCATAACTCGATCTGAGGCATATGGAGTGAGAACGATAAAAATCGAGATGGATATAAATCTGAGGTGGGGGGACATAATCCCAGAAAATCAAAATGTAAAGTAGACGTACTTAATGTCTTTCATTTTCGTCCTGCGAGCACACTCTTTTGGCAGCAAGAATATTTATGTTCTTGATATCAAAGAGTTTTGTGGTGAATGAAGCTTTTTAAAAGGAAATAAAAAAAAGGTACTCTTTTGATATTTAGTTGTTGCTTCACTGGAATTACTCCAAAAGCCATATGTTAGTAATGTAAACCGGAGTGCACAGGGACTTCAGTGAGACTTACCTAGTCCAGGTCTCTGCTTCTCAGATGACTAACTCAGCTTATTCAATTTGTAGAGGTCAAAAGTTGATGGCACTGTTTCTGCCTTATAATGAAGTCTTCTTTGGGGATTTCTCCTATTAGCTCTAAATAGGCTTAACTTCATATCGCTGGGCCATTAAGCAGAGGCAGGGTAATCAAATAATCCTTCTCTTAGAGGGAGCACAAAAACAGGAGAATTTGGCAAAGACGCCGCTTGTGAGTAGAATTCGAAAACTTAATGGCAAAAATCTAAGTGGACCTTTTTGAAGGTTACGCGCTTGATGGGCCCCTGCGTGGAGTCGCCGGGTATGTTTTGCGACCAGATGCAGTCCAGCCCTGCTCTCACAACATCATAACACACATGGAGCAACATGAGGCGTTCCACCTTTACTTTCAGTGCCTTCTTACCTTAAGACTGCTGACCCGCTGTAGGTTGGAACTGGAAGACGTAAAGCAGCAATCCGTAATTTAGTACGCCGTTCCTAACTGTCAAGGGATGTTTAAGGAATCCTGCAACTTTTCAGGCACTCTTTTCATAGCTGGACACAATGAACTCTTGTGATGAATTAATGGTCACATGACCGCTTCACCACACAGAAGAGAGACCATGAAGGTAAAGAAACAATTGGACCAAAATCACATCTACATTGATTGGCTCGACCTCACTTTTGTGCAGTTGATCCTCCAAAACGTGTGTTGTCCCAATCAAGCTTTATTTCACTAGATAACAGTACGTTATAACACATATGGTCCTAAACCACATACAGCCCTTGTGTGATATTACACATGTACTTAATAGGGTTTCAGGCAATTATGTAAGGAATTGGGCCGATATTTCTTCTTCTCGGTTAAAATGCATTTCCATTATTTTTAGTAACACACACACACACACACACACACACACACACACACACACACACACACACACACACACACACACACATATATATATATATATATATATATATATATATATATATATATATATATATATATATATATATATGAATGACAATATAAAAAGAGTTTGACCATTGACTGGAGGATTGCCTGTGTGAAAGTAAGTAGAACAGCATGTGTAAATACAATTTTAGCTGAACTCTTCCTTTAAAAGAGACCATATGACACAAGAGTCATAACTTAAGAAGTCAAAACATGCATTTGAGTTTTTATGAAGGACTATACATTCTGATTTGAGGCAGGTTGATTTCTTTGAAGTTCGAGGCTTTATGTCCTCTCATAGGCATTTCTTTTAAAGGCAGCATAAATTTTTCGTAGCGCACAGAGTAGCTACTTTTGTTGTGTCCCATTGCGAACGCGTGGGGGAAGCTGGGTAGATTTCTCCAGTCTGACTTTCTAGTGAAGAAAAATTTCCATATAACATTACATGCATTTTTTTTGTTGTTGTTGTCTGAATGCTTCCATCAAGAGTACTTTTCAGTAAACACATCCAAATCTTATATCATGCTTTTCCACACACCATCCTCAAGTTTTTGCCTTTGTTAAAAACAACCTTCTGTTGTTTGATCAAAAGAAAGAGTTAAAATGCATACATGGGGAACTCACTGCTACTGGTGTGTGCCCAGCATTGCAGAACCCGTATGCCCTCCTGGTGCCGGACTCCCCAGACAGATGGCACAGAGCTGGAATTCGCTTCTGGTGTTTAATTACAATCATAATCATGGGAAATAAGGATCAATTAAAGCAAAAGTGAAATTAATGAAACAGGAGAGCCATAAGCAGTGGGCAGTTGTTGGGACCGTGGTTCATTTTCAGAGCACAAACTGCTGCCGCTAGGTACTAAATGGCAGGCCAGATTCGTCAGGCAGCGGCCAGCTCGGTAATGACGGAAGGAGTGTCAAGGGTGACTCGGCTGAAACGAATTTGGTGGCAAATTAAACGTTTATTTTCATCCTCTCATTTAGATTTGGCAAACCACAAAGTTGCAGAATGGCAGATCTGTCGGGAAAAAATCGAGCATGCCAGAATAATGAAATAATCCCTACTAATATTCAATACTTTATTTGTCAGTGTTCATAATAGAAAATAAAATGAAATTTTAAAAAAGGCATGACCGAAACAAGTTAATTGCAAGGAGTCTTTATAGCCATAATCAGTCCAAGTTTGGGCCTTTGGGTGTTTTGGAGACCATGCCGCTGGGTGGACCTGCTCTGGGCTCTGGAGTTTGGCTCCTGCTGGTTTCATTTTGGCTCTGTTTCTACCACTTTCATCCAAGTTGTGCATGTTGTACTCACCACCTGAGCCAGAGTGACACGGGTGGAGGTACCAGGAATGGCCGAGTCCCCAGGCACATGCCACCACAGCGGCTGTTACCCTGCCAACCTTGCACAGACTCAGAATCACTGTTAAGCTTGAATCTCCAAAACCTCCAGAACAGCTTCAGGATTTTAATAATATCATTCTTCATACTTAAATTTCAATACAAAGAAAACCTTTTGTTAATTACCATAAACCCACAAAAGGACATATGTTGTTAAAGTTCCAGAAGACTTTGGAATGACCAGAGTGTACTAAACAGACCGGGGTCTTGGAATCCCATCATGCAATCTGATTGCACTGCAGTGAAGTATACTATGCATAACAGATCAAGTTTGATCACTGAGATCTGTAACAGTGAGTTATCAAGATGATTATCGTTTCCTTAACCTAATGCTGAAAGAATGTGAGAGACTCACACATTTGTACTTTTAAACCTGAATACAATGGACATCCAGTATGACACACGTACTGCACTGCTTACAGAAGGACTTACATAAAGTTGAGCTAAACGTGCAATGATTAATGGCTTAACTATATCACTCCAGACAGCGCAAAGCTAATCAGGGTGTTTTCTGTACATTGCTCAATTTCTACCATTTAAAGAGTCAACTGTAATGGGAGTAGTGTAATTTCCTCTTCTGGGGAACAGAGTTGATACAATCAGTGCCTGATGCCTGTGCTTATAAGCTTGGCAACTTTTCACTTTCCTGTACGAAGAGCCACTGGCCCTCTCTTCCTGTGGAGGCTCGTGGGCCTCTACTTGACGTCCGTGCGGCGTGCCTTTACGCACCCTCCGCTTTGCTAAATAAAGTTCACAGCTGGAGCAGACCTCCTCCTGCGGCCATATAAAAGTGGGTTTACATTATGCCTCTGAGCCTCCGCGACGCCTCTCGAAGGAGTCGCTCACGCCGCACTAAAACTCCGGACGCGCATACCATCGTACGTGGCTGCTCCTCGGCCCCAGTAGTTCATTTACGCCACGCTAGCCCTCAGACACTGTTGTTCTAATGTCGTAATGAGGAGAGCTGTTAAAGAGGTCATGGCCAAAGAGAGGTGAGCGCAAAAAGAAACGACAGTCTCCACGTTCTTTCCCACAGAGTTGTGTGTGGAAAAACCCTGCCATCTTCAAATGACACGCATACCGCCACACGACTGGATATGAGGGATATTACTTCTAAGGAGTGACTGTTCTGGCTTGACAGAAGAATAAGAACAGAAAGAGATAGATTAAAAACAGAAAAAGAAAACGGTCGTCCGGTATTTTAAGAGTGCAAACAGAAAACAGTACAGTAAAAACTACTGGGATGGAAAGAGCTGGCATGAGTTTAGAGTGCTTTATAAAGTAAGCCAGATTTATAATGAAGACCTACTGCTGGATTATTTTCGTGGGCCCTGTTCTTTAATGTTAGGCCACTTGTAATTGTCATCATGTTTCCGCTCGCTATTTCTTTTCTAGAGATTGAATGGGGAGAAAATTTGTTAAACTGTCAAGACAACAGACTTAAGATGTGGTTCATGTTTTCTGTTTATTGGGATGAATTATTTGCGTTAGCTCTGGAATGCCATTACTGCACATGAAAAAAACATGATAAATAAGAGGGTTTAAATGACTCTTTTGGTGAGGTTCCTTTTCAAAAAGGTAGCCATCTATAATTAGGAAAGAAATCAGATTAAAGAGAAGTGTCTTTCGAACACGAAAGAAGACACGCTCAAGAAAGAAACCAATGGCAGCGGTACTAAAATCTCAAATGAGCTTCAAAGCACTCTATCTTTGTCTGTCTGTGGTCAGAGCATGAAACACACTGAGGCGTTAGAGCAAGCACGCTGCACACGGAGTCAAACCTCTGCAGAATTGCTGCACACATGACGTAACTGGTCTCTTAGAGTTGCAGGTTTTTATATACAAATGACGACATGCAGGCTTTCATCTCTGCTGTGTTTGGCTTGGCATAAAAGGACCCCACAAATTAACACATTTCTTGGAGTTCCCATTCTGATGCAATGTAACAGCATACTGCCTTTGGAATATTGTGTTGCCTGTGACCCAGTAGATTTCCACTGTACCTGCCTTAATGTGTGTAAATGACTCCTATTAAAATTTCATTACTGGCACATAAACTGCACAAAATAGCAGTTTGGACGTCTCCTTGAAGGAGAGCGGATCTTTCCAGACCAGCGGAATAGACGTTCTCCCACATGCTGTCCAAGCTCTCACGCCCAGCCAGGCGTGTCGGTGCGAGTCACTGAGAAACTCTTCTTAACCCAGACTGCTCGATGGTGATCTAGATCAGGTGCCAGAGTTGCTTTCGCATTGTATGTAACATCATCAGCACAGCAGAAGGTTCCGATTGGCTCAAGACTGGTGCAATAGTAGGCCCCCCATCCTCTGCCCCACCCCCCAGCTTGGTTCAAACTCCATTCTCGCATGGCGACTGCATCCTTCGTGGTGCATGTGTGCCGTTTTGGCTTTGGCGGGAACCTGGCGCCCGGCCCTATGACGCTCTGATCCGCTCTCTGTTTTGCCATCATTTCGTTGTCTGGTCTCCGGCTGTCCGGTCTCCGACGCATCGACAGCATGGAGCATAAAGGAGATGTGACCTGTTCCACATCTCAACTTTCTGATGTCTTCTTTAACCCCATCTGTTCCTTACTGCGTTTGACACCTGACTAACTGAGTTAAGATACCGATGATCAGAACAATGGATTATACGCATTCTCCATATAAAGCCCCACAGTGGGGTGGGGGGTGGGGGTGGGGGGATTCGGGCTCCGGCTGGTTGAGAGCAAGGAGCACCTCTGTGTTATTACCCATGAAGCCTGGAGTCTTGGAGGGCTAATCCCTTTGGGAGAGTAGGCATTGAGGAACAGGCCACCAGAGCGCGGTTACATTAACAGAGAGGATTACACATGTTAACATCTAGCGCGCAGTGTGTTTGGCCAAGGGGTCTGCCGCAGTTTTTAGCATATGAATGAAGAAATCAGCAGGCTGGAAAGGAGCAGCTCAGGAGATAGCAGCGAGATCGGCCGCTTACGCTGGATTAGCTATTTATGTACAAAAGGAGAGTAAGCAGGCTCTATGAACGCCAGGCAGACGATTCTGCATCACATTGA
>NC_137508.1:13655000-13660000 GCF_041902795.1 Electrophorus electricus | reverse complement strand
CCTGGCTTGGGTTCAGTAAAATGGTTCTGTGTATTGTTCAGGCTAATATGTTTTTAGTGATCATGGTCATTTAGATTAGGTTCAACTCCATGCTTGTCTTTCCTCTCACAGCCTCTGGTACCCTCAGCACACCTGACCACCCCACCAATGGCCGCTGCATCTCCCCTCTCTCCTCTCCCATTCACCTCCCTCCTGAAGCAGGAGAGGAGCTGCTTTATGACCATGCCTGAAGCCTCCATTACTCACACGTACTCTGCGTGAGTGGCATCAAATCTGTGCTGCTCCCATTACGATCCTGATCAATAAAAACACCATTAAGACAGCAAAAAGCGCTGATATTAGCACAGGCCAAAAAAACAAAGTATTTGATTCTTGGCCGGGTAGTTAGTGCTGCTAGCGGGCCCGACGTGCTGCCCAGAGACAACTGAGTTGCAGCACTCTGCTATTTATCTGGAGATTCATTTGGTCTCATGCACAGTACAATTCCCCTTCCAACCCCTGCCAGTGCCTCTCTCGTTATTATTCATCATAAGCCATCACCAAGCAGGGTGAGAATCGGTTGTGGGCTGCATCAGTTTTCTGGCAACCTGAAGTCGAGGAGGATTAATAGTTCAATGTTGAATGTCCTTTTGGCCACTGTAGTGGGAAGGAGAATAAATCCGGCAGATGCAAAATTAGACAAGACTATTTTTGTGCCACTGACCATCCCTGCCCAACACTTACACATTGACATTGTAGTGCGCTACATGAGTTAAGCTCGCAAAGGGACCTGAGGCTAGTAATGATCTCCACACTGCGCCAGGCCGCACACACTGGTATTTTTATCCATACTTCATCTACGGGAGCGTGCCATCATCACCGTAAATGTTCATTAGCACACAATTAACTTATAATTGTTGCGCCTGAAAATAGCCCTAGCTAATTAAGCTCCATTGTTTAATAACAACCCTCAATTACAGAATGGCCCATTTTCAAGACCGCATCTCCCGTGTTTAAATGGAATTCACTTTTTGATTATTACTTGTTGAGGTTTTTTGTGCCTATTCGTTCGGTTTAATGAGGATGTTTGTGTGCACGCGTGCGCGTGTACGTTCGAGCGTGCATGAGCGTATGTGCATGTGCGAGTGTGCATTTGCTTATGTGCGTGTGCACGCGTGCATGACCCACAAGTGCATGCGTTTGAGTGCACGTACGTGCGCGTGCATGTGAATATACAACTGCGCTCATAGCCAGTCGAAAGGAGAAACTGAAGGTTTCCCGAGCACAACGCGGTGCGCGTTACTCATTATCGCGTCCTGGCGGTAGCTGTGCCGACAAGCGCGGACTCATGCTTTTTAACCGCTGCGCAAACACACGGGACACTCTGGGAATGACTGATTTATGGGAACAAAGCCTGAGATCCGGCCCCTGTGTGGCGGGAGAGGCCAGCTCCCGTCCTGCTTCTGGACAACAGTCCCTGGGTTCACCGTATCACCCAGCCTTCCAGCCTGGGTCCCCGAGCACTTCTCACAGATGAAAGGGGCTCACGCCTCCAAATATACAAATATTCTAGGCTGGTGCCCGCGTGGCTGGCAGCGGCGGTGTTCGTGGTGAGATTGATGCTTGTGTATTTGCTCGTGTCTGAGGTTGACGCTGCCACATCTGGGAGACGCTGAGAGCTGCCATTCTCGCCATGGGAAACGAGCAGGGTTAACTAGACCCTTCTGCCCACCCATCACACACAAGCGTCTTGCTGTTGGCCAGCCACCTAAAAAAATGACCTTTAAACAAACCTTTAAACTCTACCGCAGTCTTATTAATCATCTCTTACCATATGTGACTTAGGTTTGTTAAGAGCCTTAATACATAAGCTTCAACTATTACTACCACTACTACTGTAAAAACAACAACTGCTCTTTATATATTACCATAAGCAAGTAACTGCTGTATAGCACATTTGAAATAATTTAGTGTGTGAAGAAATGCTTAACGAATCATAGAAGTACAGTGCTACGTTACAGCTAGCAGAGCCTAGCCCACTGTGAGAAGCGTGACATGCTGTTGTAGGTGTACCGCCATCCCCCCTCGGTAAGGCAGGATGTGGCGCGGGGGAGTGTGGAGGCACCGCTCAGATGGAGGAGTTTCCCAGGGGGTGGAGCGGTGGAGGAGTTCAGCTGTAGCCCGAACACGCTCCTAAATCATCTCTGCTCGCCAGGCAATTCCTCTTTCGGCAGCAGAACACGACTTATGATTTATGGATGCTCCCTCACTCAATTTGTCACTGGCTCGCTGAATATATAATGCGAAACTTTTTTTATTTATTTATTTATTTATTTTTTGCGTATTCCGGGTCCGAGCGGTCTCACGCTAGTTTTCGGTGCCCGACACGTACGCCGGTGAGAGGCGAGGCTAGTGAGGGCGAAGCCGTACAGCTTCCGCCAGATTCAGCGCAGTAAAGTTCCTCGCTTCTGTTGGTAGTCGGGAGTCGTTTAAACAGCCAGACAGAAATCTGTGGCTGATGCCCAGGACGGTGTACGCTGTGTAATGCATGTGTCTAGTCCACGCATCCTAGCATAACCGAGCAGTGTACACGTGTAATGTAGTTTGCATAGTCTAGATGTTCGAGTATTAACGTGTGTAAGCATTTTATTTCATTTTCAGCATTTGGCAAACACTCTGATCCAGAGCAACTTGAATACACTTATCAGTAGACAGCATGTATGCTCTCTGGGAAGCATTACTTCAGTTTCTTATTGTATGTGAGGGGGGAGCGTGTGAGCATGTGTGTGTTTGTGTGCATGTGAGCGTGTGTGTGTGGGGGGGGGGGTGCATATGAGCATGTGTATGTTTGTGAGCGTGTGTTTGTGTGTGTGTGTGTGTGATTGCATGGTGTGTGTTTTATATTTATGTCCTAGCTGGGACCCCTGTGCTCTGCAGGCTGTGATAGCCGTGTGCTCATCCCCCAGTGGTGGGGTAAAGATTGATGCTGCTCATCTGTTGGAATGGGCAGTAAAAGGTGTCTGTGCTGGTGATTGCCCCACCATCACAGCTCTCATCTCTCCTGTGTGGAGGCACAGTAAAAGCCTCGGCACTCTGGGGTGAGCGCTGATCTCATCCACACTCCTCTTTTCATTAGCACAGGGGCCAAACAAACACCTATACTGCAATACTGCGTGCACGCAAACACACACACACACACACACACACACACACACACACACACACACTCAGAAGGCCTTTTTCCTCCTTTTCTTTCTACTGTCATACCATTCATACTACTCAGCCTGAACATGCTCCCCCCTGCTAAAACTCACCTATTCTATAGTGGCATGTGTTTAAGACCAGATAATGGATCCCAAAGACACTGCTAACTGTCCTTGACTTGCATTCTATTACCAAATCTCAGTTGTTATCAAAGCTCATTTTGTGTGAAATGTTTCTTTTACAACTTAATTTAAAAACTTTATTGTTATTATTGTGAAGGTGCCGTTAAATTCATAGACACTAAATTCACATCCCATCCGCTGTCACAGAAATTTTCAAAGGCTGCTGCCAAAAGAGGATATAAGAATCATCGTCAGAGGAGAAAAAAATTAGCATAGTAATGTCAAACAAAAGCGGACGTGTGCGATCGCTGTTTATTTCCCACGGCGGCGGACGGGTCTGGTGCCAGTGGGCTCAGCCAGCGTGTCCCGCGGCCCCGGCTCCTTCTGTTAAGATTGCATGCGGCTCATTTAGTGGACGGCATCTAGCGCCCAGAGCCGCCCTCCTCTAGGGCGTGCTTCATCACGCCGGCGCACCAGGGATTGATGGCTCTCCACCCGCACCCGCGCTCCCCCGAGCCTTCTACCCGCTCCCCTCCACCCGACAATCAGAAGAGGCGGGAAAAGAAGAGGAAAGGCACAAACATCGCCTACCTGCTGATTCATCAGTCAGACTGTCGTTTTAATGTATGGGCCGCTTCTTGTTTGGGTGTCATTTATTTCTGGGCGGGAATATTCCGAGGCAGTACACAGCTCTGGGGAAAGAAGCCCGTGGTTGGACCTTGGATATTAATCCGTGACAGCGGTCAGGACCCTTGGTGTACTGATTGTTCCAGAATAGTCAGTAATACAGTACTGCAGGGATCACTGTGTTTGGAGGTTTACTCTAGAAGGGCCGCAATTGTGTGTGTGTGTGTGTGGTAACAGTAGCATCAGGTTTTTTGTAAAGCTCTCGAGAGTGGGTCAGGTCCCATAAGCGGTCTCATGTGGTCACTGTGCTGTGACCTGTTGGGTTCCATCCATTCCTGTCTTCTGTAGTCCCTCAGCCACCATTTTCTACCACCCTCACCAAAAAAAAGAATCAGATTTCAAACACATCAACAAACTCTTTGACCATAACATTACTTCCTCAGACAGCAAAGCACTATATCAACTTGCTGTCACGGTAAGCTGTTTTCTTTTCCCATCTTATGCAAGCCTCAACAATGTCCTATTTATAATACCCTAATTTTTTTGTATTTGCAATAATCAGAAATGTTTTGATTATTGCACGAGCTCTGAAGATGTCTGATTGGCTAAGATTATTAGGTGGAGGTTAGGTGCAGGAAGAACATCGATGTCCCAGTTGAAGGTGTTGTTGAAATGTGAGGTGCGACTGGTTCTATTTGGCGGGAAGGCCAGCAGCCGCGGAGCATCTCCATCAGCTCAGAGAGACACAGGAGCGATGAGCCTCCACCGAGGTGGAATACCATCGTTAGCCGCTAATCTCCTCCAAGCCGAGCCAGATAGCAGCCCGGAGCCGATCGCCCCGGCCTGCTCCCGGGGATCCATCTCGGGCAAACACGATTCAATTACTCCCTTACTCAGCTGCCAGAATTAAGTTACGGTGGGCCGTAATGCAGTTCCAGAGGCTGCTCGGGTCCGGAAAGCGCCGCCGGAACGGCAGGTCCCGGCCCCAAAGTTGGAGCAGCGAGGCCCCTTTAGCGTGGAACTCGAATGGGGTGGAATACCCCAAAATGGAGAATTAGAGGACTCATC
>NC_137508.1:13635000-13650000 GCF_041902795.1 Electrophorus electricus | reverse complement strand
AAACAATGTGTTCTTCCTCTTTTCGGGGTGTCTGGGTTTTTTTGTGCATGTTGTAAGCAGACGCATGACACTGGACTTGCCTCTCACCTGTTCTCTCAGGTACCTTCCTTTGTCTCTGCTTGGCAGGACAGCACGGCTACAGCTGTAATACAGCCCAGTGCAATCGCAGGGCCTTTGTTGGGCGTGCTTGTAGTGCACAGTGTAAGGAGGCTATTATTACAATCAAGGTGCTCTCGTCTTCCTCAGTGGAACAGGCTGAGTTACATATTACACGATGCCCTTGGAGCAACACATGAAAGGACGTTATAAGAGCAGGTTATAAGATATGAAGACGTGCTGGCCCCCAACCCCCCAAACATTCCTGCATTGTTTTTGACTAAGTTTGTAAGGAGCAGAGGACTGTTACAATTTCTCTCTCTCTCTCTCACACACACACACACACACACACACACACTCTCACACACACACACACACACACACACACTCTCACACACTCTCACACACACACACACACACACACATAGAGACAGATGGTGGGGTTGATGTTCTTCCCCGGTCTGCTCAGGTAGCTCAGGGTGTAAATGAACCTCCCTATTTCTCCTTCACATTGTTGGGTGTTGCAGAGTCCCATTTCCCCCTCCCAACATACACACACACACACACACACACACACACACACACACACACACGGACACACACGCACACACCCATATACACACACATGCGCGTATGCAAACACACGCACGCGCACACGCATAGGCTTCCACGGATCCACACTGTAACACAGCAGCGGACAAAGCGACCACACACACTCGCGCGCACACACACACACACACACATTTTGACATGGTACGTGCCACCGTAGGACTGGAGCTCATTAGATTCAGCTCTCTCCCCTTGTTAATTACCACGACCATGCTAACCTTGGCTATTGTTTTAATTAGCTTTTAAAGAGCTGATTGTTATTAAGGATTCCAATTAAAAGTGCCAGCGCGCTGTGATGGAAGTGTTGCTGCACTCTGATGCTAGACTCAACCTCGTTATGCGTTACTACCGCTGGAATATTGCACTTCACCTCTCGCAAACTTGGAGCTGATCTAACTGATCTATAGAACCACCGCTGCTTTTTTAGTAGATAGCGACAATACTTTAAAATTCTTTATGATTTTTATGTTGTTTTTTTTTTTTAATTTTCTATATGCACTTTTGTGCTCAGATACATGTACAGTTCATATTTTTGAATAAGTAACGTATACACTGTCAGGTAGTATATATTAAATCAGTGAGAGTCAAAATGTGCAGGATCCTAAAATTTTGTCATATACCAAGAGAGCAGAGCAGTTTTTAAGTGCGTGCAGTGTCAGGGTCCTGATCGTCCCGTGTCACGTTAAAGCAAAGCCTGGGACGTGTCCGAATGGCATGTTCTGCCGTCATCTCATTAGGGCGAGAAGTCACACCTCCAGCCAGCGCGTGAGCTGGGCGGGACTTCATGCCGTCTCCCCCTCTGTGCATGACTGCAGAGGGAAATTGTGCAGTTAAAGGTCAGGCAAGGAGCGGGGCCCATGTGTGTTTGTGTGTGTGGGGGGGCGTTGGGGGGGGCACTTCACAGAGACGTTAAAGTGCACGGCGTTAACGCACGCTGCGCTCAGTAAGGGGTGCTGTTTGGCGCCCCGAGGCCCGTGTGCTTAGCGGCCAGCAGCCAGAGAAGGAGGTCACATGCATATTCATCAAATTGGACACGCTCATGTAAACTGCTTTTAATAGGCCATGACAGCAGAGGTTTGGGTTGGGCAGAATGAGGAAGCTAGTCAGAGAGAGAGAGAGAAAATGAGAGAGAGAGAGAGAGAGAGAGAGAGAGAGAGAGAGAGAGAGAGAGAGGTGAAATTCGCCAGATGCACGTGTGTGTGTGTGTTCCTGGATTGGGCCTTCCACTATGCTACTCTCTCCATGGACTTGGTGGCCCACTTTACCTCAGTAGAGCACTGACCAGTGCGAGCCCCTCCGGCTCCCAGAACTTCCACTGGTGCATTCTGGGTGCTGTTTTAGCATTTATGCTCATTACGTTTGATGTGAAAGTGAAGCGTGTTTTTTTTCTTTAAGGGTTGGAACTTCTTTACAGTACAAAGGAGCTTCGACACTTCCTAGAAGAGCCATTGTTTATTCTGACCTTATTTTTGTCACGTTTTTGCAGAACGAGCTGCAAAAGAGCTGGATTAAACGACACTGGCCTCAAAGTGAAAGGAGTATAAACATTCTAGTAATCGGATCAGATAGGGCAGATAATCAGAGTGTTTTGTTTCTGTCCTTTCTATCCAGGTTCTTGAGAGAGTGGTTCATCTTTCGGGCCAGTCTTGCGGTCAGCGATTTCAAAGATTGGGGGAAGGGGGGGAGGCCTTTTGACGCAAGGGTTCACAGCGGCGAGAACCAGCCGCTCGCGCTGACAATAGCAGCGCTCCCTCTGTCTGGCTATCATAAAGCAGTTTGTTGATGGGCTACCTGCCCCGTCTGCCTGTCTGGTGCAGGGCTCCGTAACCCGATCCGTCCCATTCAGAGAAGGGGCGAGTGCCCCGGGGCGACGTGCTGTGCCCTTAATTATGACAATAGTGGGAGATTGGACTCCGATTGCACATCGGCAACCTTCCTTCAGATCGCTAATTATGATATCGGTTTTCGGCAGCTGGGACTGGGAAACAGCTGCCCTCTTTGGACGGAGAGAGGTCTCCCTGGGCCGGCCCCGGGAAGCGCACGACAGGAGGTTACGGTCTCTGAGCAGTGACACGCAAAAGCCTCCCGTTCTGCTTAAGCCGTGCTGTTGGCGAGCGGCGGGGCGCAGTGCTGGCCTGCACACGCCATGCTCTTGCCTGGAAGTGTGCGAGGTCGTGTAATTGCAGTGCTGAATTGCCCTTTGACGATGCACCCGATGTTGTTCTAAGAGTCCCCCCCCCCTGCTGGGAGAAAAAAAAAGACTTAATAATTTTTCTCTTCACTTATTTTCCCAGCATGGGAGCCTAGCAGCATTCCAAAACAGTGAGGGAATGACATTACGGCAGCCATTTCCTGAGTGCTAGGGGAGGAAGGCTCTTACAGGGCACTTCTTAATAGAGTCCCTGACTACTGAGACCTTAAGCAGGCTACTCATCTCCAAACATCTTCAAGGGCTAAAATACGGCATTGGCGTCAGACGGAGCAAGAAACGCCGGAATGGTGACAGAGTGAAGAAGAACAGAGTATGTTTAACATAGCGAGGTGTCTTGGAGGGGTCGTCAATAGCTGTTGTTTCCTGATGTTACACATCAGACGACATAAGTCTACACTGTTTAGAAAACGCCCCTGTGATGAGAAGGAGCGATGCACTGAAAGAAAGTTTTTTTTCTCCATTGAGGGAACACTGATAGTAATTTACTGTCAAATCCAAGCATATCTTTTGCCCATTGTCCTCAACACTCCAGATGGCGCGTCTCCACGTCAGTGGTCTCCTGTGAACGGGGAGAGTAGGGTAGTCCTCAACTGATCGCCGTCCCTCTGGACAGGAAAAAAAGGCCTCAAGCTCCACTCTTTACAAACACATTGTCCTTCAATCCAGCCTGCGTCAATGGCTGACATCCTCTTCAGTGCTCTAAAGCGGGTGTGTATATACAACACAAGTGGTATTGATGTTGGAGTGGATCGGCTTACGCCCGCCCCAGTGCTTACGGGCCTGACGGGAGCACCTTTGCGAATCTGCACTGTCTTTGTCGCCGTTCGAGTGGCATGCCGATGACGGCCCCTGACGCGAGGGGGTGGGGGTGGGGGTGGGGGTGCGGGGGGGTGGATGGGGGCTCGTGTTCTGGCGACCGCAGAAAACATCGTGGTAATTACACGTGCTGTCGAAGGCGGGAAATCGGGCGCTCAGGCTTAAATGCAGGAAGGAGCGGCGGAGCGAATTAACACCCCTCTAATTGCATCGCCTTTATAATAACTGGGGCTTTGACCCTGACCCGTGGGAGTCAGCACTGTAAAAGCCCACACCGATCCAATCGTGCCGGCCTTAATGAAGACTATTTTTGGAGCTGCGCAGATCGGCGCCTGCGGAGGGTTCGCCCCACGAGTCTCCGCCATACAGCGCGGCCCGGCGGACGAGTGATGGACAGCCCTGTCCACTCCGAAGGGCGAGACCACAAAACTCCATCACCTTCCCTTGACAGTTTTAAAAACGCAGAGCTTATTTCTTTATGAGTTAAGATAATGGCCAGTGTATTGACTTTACTGCTGTCGTTTATCTGACCAAGCTTGGACCATTGCAATCTGGTTTGCCCGAACTGGGATCCTGGTCTGTTTGTGGGGTTACTTTTAGTACAACATTTAAAACAAAACAAAAAAAAAAACAACTTATATACACTCACCAGCCATTTTGTAGGCTACAGCTCATGCTCAAAAGTTACAAATATCTTCCATAATATACAGTCAGCAGTAGTTGTGATGGTTGGAATGGCTGATGAATTGTACACGCCAACACATGGACTACCAACTGTACCTTGCAAAATATCCCTACAAGATAGGTATTTTTAGGTCAAGACCTAAAAAAGGTCTTGATGTTTCGAACACAGCAAGTCTTACATATGCAAAGTGGTCTGTGAAGATCACATTTCAGCCTGATACTTTTTTACAGCATGTACTTTTTGTTGGACAAAATTACTCCCACGTCTGTTCCGTCTTTACACGGGTCCCTCCACAAACCGCATGATAATTCCACAGAACATCATTTATGTAAATGTAATTAGAGCAGAAACATGATAGTGAGATGCAGGGTGCCAAAGGAAATTTATTACTTGGAGGGGTCCGCCTCTAAACATTCAATTAAAATATTGAGTTTCGCCAGATTTAATCCAAATGTAATAAATTACAAAGGGCAAATGGTCTTCCCAGCCAGGGGGTGTTGGGCGACGCCCATGCTGGGGGTGCTTGGGTTGCCTGCGAGGGCTCTGGAGGAGTAGAGGAGCTCCTGGGCCAATGCCACGCAGACTGGGGCGCACGCCAGGGGAGTAAGCCAACACTCCGCCAGGCAGACACAGATGTACAACAGGGGGAACCTCTGGGCCCCGCCGGACTTCAAAGACGAGGCCGGGGCTTAGGTTTCACTCGCCCCACGCTCTCTGGGCCTGTCGGGCGGGCATGGGCTCCTTGCTCGCGGCCTCAAAGAGCTGGTTTTTTTTTTAAATGGTGCTGAGCCTCCCTGCTTAACTGAACCGCTCTTTTTAAAAAATTCCCCACCCAGTTTGGGTTTGTTCTGAGGGAATTATTCCTCTTTGCATGGCCTATGTTCTGCAAGCCTCAGTAGGAGATGATGTCCAATCCGTGAATTAGCCTACGTGGTTATGGAGTCGATGAAAGATCACCGTTACCGCACAATCTGTATCGAAAACGGCAATTTTGCAGAAGTAGTTTCATCTAAACTTTAGACTTTTTCACTAACAGGTTATTCCACTAACATCTGGACTTATTAGCACCAAACATCAGTTTGTTTTTTGTTGATTTTTTTAGAGCTATAAAGTACGTAAAAAGCAAAACTCCAAATAAAGGTTAAAAAGTTTTTGCAGTGTGGTTTATTTAACTGCGATTTATTTACCTGTTCCTCTAAGAACCATCATAAAAATAATTAAGTGGCCCAGTTGAAGTGTTCACTGTGAACAAAGGAAACATGTTTATTTACCATTTTATACACATTTTTTAACACGTTCTGGATGCTTAACGCGCTAGACTTGGTGCTTACGGATGTGTTTCCAAGGTGATAAACTTTTCACTTTGCATGTGACATGTGGTTTGGCTGCGCAAACACGGGTGTGCAGTGATAACTTCAAGGCAGGGCCCTGCGAAACTGGAGGAGATGTAGCCACCAAGCACCCCCCACTCAACCCCCCACTCAATTTAGTGTCACAACCCAGAGAGAGCCGAACCATGGCACCTTTTAATTACAATAGTTCTATTTTCATAGCACAAGCCAACCAATGCTCTGTCAGGTGATGAAACAACTGCGATGTGAGAAGAAAAAACAATTCACCCAGTTACCTCCTTGTCAAAAGCTCCCATATGTAACCTTGTACGCAGAAGTAACCAGCGTGTTTTGGTGGGTTAGGGCTTAATTAATAAGCAATGGCAGAACAAAGGCTCTGGTTAACGTATTTTTACATTATGTATTTTTGAATGAAATATTTTGCTTCAACTAACTATGCATATGGTTTTGCTTTCCAGTAGATTGTTTATTATGATCCATACCAAACACTCAGGTTAAGTATGGAATTAGTAGCTTGTGTTTAAATTTTGATCTAAAAATAAAATCAAACCTCCACATGACTATAATAGATTAATTAGATACACAAAGGGGTTGCATTTTACAAAAGCAACATAACTTGATATTTTCAACAGCGGATAATTAACAGTGCACTCCAAACTACTCCAGCAAGTTTCTATGTTTTCATTAAGTTCTCTGTTAAAGATAACGACCAATTTGTTACCATTTCTTAAAATCTTATTTGAATTTCACCTCAAAATATTCACCTTATTTGCATTTCACCTAAAAATACGTATATTTTATGAATAATGCTTCCCCAGTTCCAAGCGGTTTCTCCTCCGTTACATTATGTACACAATCTGCACATTCCCCATTCCCCATTCCCGTAGCTTTGGTCTGCATTGCCTCTGGTTGTCTCGAGTTTTCCCTTTATGCAGCTCAGCCGCAAAACACACAACTCAACTACAGAGAGCGCTCCGCTCTTGATCACGAAGACTGATTGAAGTCCTGCACAGAACAAGGACAAGACGTTTACATTTTTCCCCCCGTTTTTTTTATTATTACAAATGGATGTCAGCATGCATCTTAAATGCAAACTAGCAAAAAAAAAATTAAAAAGCTTAATATTACTCTATAATCTCAGTCTACGTTTGAACCTTACTTTGACTACTTTACTAGCTAGCAAGACATCCTACCTCTGCAGCTACGGGCTTCCAGTTTTGGCGCGCCCGTTTTCCTCTGGGTGAACTCACCGTTTTCTTATTAATGACTGGTAACTTCCTGCGGGCCGTGTGCTTGTCTGGCGCGTGGTAACCTGAGCGTTTTTCGAATAACGTTGATCTGCGGCCCACTGCGCCTCTCGAGCCCCCTGCTCGCCATTCGATCCCCAGCGCGCAGCTACTGATAGCGTCGCTATATTTTATTCATCTCCGAATAACCGGTTTTTTGTTTTTTTTTTCATTTGAAATCTTGAAACTATAGACCGTGTGCTCACGCTGCGTATATCTCAGGCCGCATTCATGGTTGCTCATGGTCGGAAATACATTCGCTCTCTTCCGATATTGGGTGTATTATTTACCAGAAGGTTGAGTTTATTGCTGCCTGTTTGCTCGGTTGCAAACGCCACCAGAGAGCGCGTGCAAAATCACCCGTGGCTCAATGAGAGCGCACGAGGGAGAGGTTGATGCTGCTCGCGCTTATTGAAAAATAGGCCCAGATTCCATGATTGTCGTGCTAATGATTTTAAGGCGTTTAGACTGAAAAAAAAAAAGCGCTCAGTAAGAATCTCTTCAAGAAAGCCGTTAAACCATGTGATATGAAAATTTTGATGTGGTATTTTTTAGAAATATGTGATATAAGGAAAGCTCAAATGCAAAAATGTTTATTGTTTTGAAACATTCCTTCTAAAACAAATCAAACCAAATTAAAAGTTTGCAACCTATACTTTATTATTTACAGACTTTTTGTATCTTTTTAAAATTGTTTGGAGTGTGTGTAGGCTTTAGTGCATGTCTCCACATATGCTTCTGTGTGTGCGTGCTCACATGTACTCTGTCTCAGCTCTCTTGCTCATTAATGTCTGTGTGCACAGTATCAATATTATGGAAATGAGAGCCATCCATCAGGCTCATTGAGGGTGATGTGACAGTGCAGAGGCTTCTGCAGCACAGCTGGGGGTCTGCTGGCCACCTCTCCCTTCGCCTTCCCCACACACTGCCTAATTGCTCTGTCTCCACTAATTAATGTCCACTTCTTCTTTTTTTTACACCATCAAGCCCATAAGCAAGTGACTTCCATTTCATTTTTAGTCTGTTACAGAGTAGAGTAGGAGTAGGTGACTGAGATTATAAATTTGGTCATATATATATTGAGTTCTGAGTTAAGAAGACAGATTTAGGTGCCTCCTTTGCAAATGAGGTCTGTGAAGAGCAGACCTGGTCTGTTTCATGTACCCCACGAGTAAATGCGTGTGCGCGTGTGCACAACTGGAAGCCCCTGTCTGTCTCCAAGCAGCATGTGAGCCGGTGGGGGTGAGAGGGAGTCTGCTGTGCGTTAACTGCAGGCGGACTTGTATGTTGTGTCAGCGGTGAGGACACACCAGCTTCCTGTTTTTAGCGACCTGCTTTCGCAGCACAGCAGGAGCGCGTGTGCCCACCCTCACTCATCCGCCTTCCTCACACGCCCACGCCCACACCCGTACCCATAAATCATTAGCAGCCTGGTGTCGGATGCAGCCCGGGCGAAGGCCTCTCAGCGAAAAAAGTGCACAAAATGCACAAAACACCTTAGATGTGTGTTTTAACTGTGCATGTTAAGATACGTCTTGTGCATTTGCTGCTGGGATGAGTAACGGATGGGTAAACGACGCTGCTCGGCGTCTCGCGGCAGCTCGGCGAAACGTGCGGTGACATCCCTTTTCGCCCGCTGGAGCTGTCTTTGCTTGCCCGATCCGCACACTTCCTGGTGGAGTGCCAACGGTACCGACAACACCACCGGCCTCTCGTTTTCCTCTTCATGACGGTTCGCTGCGCCCTGGCGCCAGGCATGGTGTTTTGGAGTGACAGTTTTATTTTGGAACCGATTCTATCCATACGGGCGCTGTGCTGCGCATCGTGCTCCGCCCTGCCTCTTCCGCTCTCCAGACGGTTCCTCCCTTCCAAGCCCAAACCTCTGTGTTGTTCAGGAAGCGGACGGAAGCGGGGAGAGGGCTCAGGCATCCGTCCGGCGGTGGCTGCTCATCGCCGCCTTTCGGAGTCGCGCGGGACTCGCCACCTCGACCCTGCCCCTCCTTCAGCGCCAGCTCTCTTCGCGCCACGGCTCCGACGTTAGCGCCGCCAACGGCCAAATAAGGGCATAGCACTTGGCAGCGTGGTGGCGGTGCTTCTGTTTGATGGAGTTACCTGCGTCCAGCTCATTTGCGTTACTCCATGCCGATCCTCCACTTCAGAGCGGCGACGATGTCTCGGCGTCCTGCCGGTCCTGACTAAGTTATGGCGGGGCTTACTAAAGCTGCGCCGCTATAAACACTGTAGACCTTGTTCTCTGGTGCCATAAATAAAAGGAAAAAGAGCACCTCCTCTGTTTCTACTTTGTAGGTGTTATACCATTGGCTAATCAACCCTTTAGGATGAGTAATTGGTCCTGGGCCAGAGCTTTATTGGGTGCCGTGAATTATAAGACGTCTTTACTTTCATTGGGCAAGTCAAACTCGTAGGTTTGGCCAGGAAGCAGCCACGCCGAGGGAAGCGCCGTGTTTATTCACGAACTTCAGCAGGGCTCTCTTGAGTAACAGCCTATCTGCCGGCGTTGGGTGGCTCGTACGGCACGCTGGTTCCCATGTGTGTGGGTGTTTATTTATTTACAGTGTGTCTCTCAAATTCTTTCCAACTGAGACAGAGCAGGCAGGGCCACCGGGGCTACTGCGCGCTCCGAGCCAAGAGCGCAGCGGTGCTGTCGGCGTTCCTCACGTTGGACTTCGGTCCTAAAAATGCGGAGAGGCTGGGAGAAGTTCGCTTCTCTCTTGCCCGGTGTGAGAGATGGATGACCTCAGCAGGAACCGACAGAAATACACGAGGCCCTAACCTTTCATGCCCTTGTGAATTTAATTCAGTGAAATGTTGATAAGTGCTGAGAGATGTATGGTAAGTTTGGTGTTTGTCTAATCACATCAAGACAGCCCAACGGGCAAATTTCAGAGCAAGCGCAGTCCTCATGGCCACAATAACAAACTGTGATTACTACAATCGATATGATGAAGGCTATTTCGCTGACCTTTTTCCCTCCGTGTCGTATTTCACATTTGTTATTTGTGTGTCTGAGTTGATACACTTACTCTGGCTCACTAAAAATAAGAGTCCACAGATGTGTGCGAGATGTGAAAAGAAAAGCAAAGCTTTCTTCACACGATGGACATGTTTGTGTAGGCCTGGAGCTCTGTGTGTGTGTGTGTATGTGTGTGTGTGTGTGTGTGTGTGTATGTGTGTGTGTGTGTGTGTGTGTGTGTGTGCGTGCGTGCGTGCGTACGTGTGTACGTGTGCTCGAGACACAGACACAGCAGAGAGGTCACGGTTGCAGATTCATTTAAACCTCTGCAGTTTCTCACTCGGATCTCTGCAAAAAAATATTCCCATTTTCTTCCAAATGTCTCTATCATACTGTAGTGGCCAACAAATTAACTAATAGAGCCTCAGCCTTTGGTTTATTAGGGCTGTATTTTTCAGTCCTCTTATTTCATATGGAGACCATTAACTTTCCCACAAACCCACACTACTGAGAGATGTGGCATTTGCACAAGTTTTCCTAATTATTATTATTATTATTATTTGGTCATAATCAATTACAAACACTTAAAACCCTAGGAGCTATTTAAGAAACATGCTCGTCTTGATGCCTGACAATTAAATTGTGGTTTCTCCATGGGGCATTCATTAATCTCAACTTGTCATCTCTGTCTATGCAGGTTATCTTGGTAGGTGGAGGTTTGTGTGTGCGCACGTGTGCATGTGTGATATTGCATCTGCCATCCTAAAGCCTTCTGGCAGTCTTAAGGCATTACCTCATAAATCCTTGAGATTTTTTGAAAGATTTTTTGGAGATTTTTTTTGCTTATAACTGTTTTGGATGGCAAGGTACAGCTGCGGTAATTATAAAGTAATACAGTATGATCGTTATTATTTTTAAAAAGATATACTAAGGAAAATTCATTCTGAGTCTTTATGTAAGGCCCCTTGGGAGGAAATGGAGTTTTCCTGTTCCATATATGGCAAAGGTATTCTATTATTGTCTCATTTATTTATGTTTGCTCCAAATTCAAATATTCAACCCTTTATCAGATGTGACATTTGTGAGCTCACACCTGTGGGTGAAGGTTCAGTGGTCATGGGGCCTAGTTCTCCCCAGGCCGTGAGATCAGAGGACGATAATCGTGTAGGCTGTGACCCGCTCCGTCACCCACTCCCAGAGGCTGCTGGGTAATTACCCCCAAACTATAGCTCCTCTCTCTCATTCGCATGCCAGGTAGTCCTCAAATGAATCAGGCCCCGCCCCTCCCCCACAACAACAGGCCCACTCACCCCCACCAAACCCCCTCACCCTTGCTTTCTCCTCCAAGATGGCTTCTTTTCATGCTAATGGCCGCTCTCTGTGCCCGGCGGCAGGCTGAATGGGTCGGCCCCGGCGAGCCCGACGCGCTGCCAGCATCTGAGACGGATCCTCGGCGGCGACCCTCTCGGCAGGAGGGGAACATTCGTCAGGGTGCGGCGCTCTGCCGCTCCAGGTCTGCCCGTATGCTAATCGCGGCCATTGTTTCAGGGTGACTGCTTTCTCAGCGCCTCGGAACAAAAGGCCCCGGCGTGGGGGCTCTGTTTCGCCTTGCTTAATATTTACATTTGAATATTGGCCCAAGTCTGCCGCCCTGGTATCAAAGCTGCGGGAGGGAACGGGACACTCGCTTCTTTTGCTTTCCTCTCTCTGAGCAGGCAAAGGCTTCCACAAAGGTTTTGTGTCGCTGGTTTGTGGGCTTGAGCAATGCTGGGTTATACTGAATGCTATTTGTTTGATCGTGACAAATAACAGTCCATAAATCTGAACATGTAATTGATGAAATCAGAATATTGTTGCTCAAAAGATTATTTCAATTTGTATTTTTTTGAATGAAATTTGGAATATTATGTGATGTGGTTGCAGTGTTAATGGATTGTATTAAGTGAATAATAAACACTGACTAGACATAGTAAACACACTGCCATATTAAAACGAAGACTGAAACCTAAAAAGCAAATGGTGTATTACTCTACTTCATTAATTGTCTGTCGCTTAACCTATTGAACTTTTTTTTCACTGAGAACTTCACTGCTGCACAGCTAGGCTTTGTATGCTAATGAAGCTCCTTGGAAATGAAACCTTACACATAGTGGAATCACTTTGGAGTGTCCCTCTGGGCAGTGCAGGACTGAACTGGGGTCAGCTGTGTAGGGTCGCCCGCGCAGGGGCGCCCACGTAGGGTCACCCTCGCGCTCAGAACAAGTCTGATGGTAATTAACGCAACTCTGAGCAGCAGCCGCAGAGCAGCGCACATGTCCGATTGGCACACTGACCTGGTGCGAACTGGGACGACCGGCGTGTAACTCAATGGATGAAGGGGACCATTTAAAAGTCCTCCGCCGTAGCTCTGGCCACGGCACTGCTCTCTGGGCAGTGTGTGTGTGTGTGTGTGTGTGTGTGTGTGTGTGTGTTGTGAATGAGAGAGAGAGAGTGTGTCGAGATGCTCTGAGAGTAGGATGCTGAGACTTCTCTGAATCCCAAGCAGACAGATTCGCTGTGGGTAGCAGCTCGGTAATTTGAGATTCCCAGAATGATTTTTTTTTTTTAAAGCCTCCCTCTCTTCTCTGCATAGCCACAGGACCGCCGTCAGGGACCACGAGTTTGGAACACGTCTGCAGGACGGGTCACTAGCTAACCCCTCCCCTCTCCATGCCTCTTTTCTTTCTCTCCTGAAAGAGGGGTGGGGCCGGTCCAGGCTCACCGTTTCACCCCAGGGTAGACGTAGGGTCAAAGGTCATGTGTAATGACTTTGCTGTACATCTGCTGGACTGTGAAGGCGTACTGGGTTCTGATCCACTCCACTGCACTCTCTGCTCTTCAGCCCACTGCTTTGATGAGGCAGGAGGGATCTGCACTTTCTAATGAGTGTGTGTGTGTGTGTGTGTGTGTGTGTGTGTGTAGAATTTTATTTATTTTTTTGCTTCTCACTAAATTGTTTCTTCATGTCAGTTTGTTTTTCTCCAGGTATTTCTGCAGCACTTTATAATTTTTGCTTTCAGTTGTTTAAAAAGACCAGAAAAATGTTAGACTTGTAGCAGTATTCCTCTGTGATATCTAATATTTTTATACTCAGTGAATATAAGACCCTTACACTCACCAACTTCAAGCACACTTTACCCATAACCCTCAAAACTCAAGTGTTAACCACAAATGAAAGCTGGGGCCTACTGAACATGATCTCATTTGCATAATGTGAACTGCTTCAACCAGACCTCAATTATCATTAGGCAGCATTAGGGAAGTGAAGGATAAATTTAGTAGCTACATTATTCCACCATTTTAAAAAGAACTGAAAAAAAAGTACAGTATCACATTTCAAGCCTTTACCTTAACATGACTACTTATTTTGATATTAAACATGCATAATCACACAAGTTTATGCACTAATATTATTTCGACCATTGCATATAATAGGAAATGCATTGTGGCAATATATGATTCTAAAAGCTAGAATAAATAGCATCAGCACTATACGTTTGTATATGGTAATAATAATACCACCACAAAAATAACAACAAAATAATAATAGCAACAACATCAATAATAATAATAACAATAACAACAATAATAATAATAATAATTCTACTCTTCCAGTCCTACATCTGATATGTAGGATGCAGGCAGGGCCTTTTAGAATAAATTGATCAAGGCTACACACAGCTGGGCATTTGGCCACGGTCCTAAGAGCTGCGTGCGCGCGGGTCCATGCCTGCGCCTGTGTGTGTGCTCTTGTGTGCCTCTGCGCGCGCGTGCGGATGTATGGGCTGCGGTGTGCTGCGACCGTTGCTGGCTCTTTCCCCTGCGGAAGCAGCACCTCCTCCACCGCCCCCTAGTAGACGCCTAGTGCTGAGCCCCCTGCCCTGAGAAATGGCCTCGCGCCCCTGTCACACAGCCAAAGGCACGATTTATTCCACGGGAAGTCCCTCCAAAAAGCGATAGCAGTTCGCACCTTCGGGTCCCTGCCTGATGAGACGCCCGCTCCGTACAGCGCAGTCGGACAGTTTCCCACTCATCATATTTTTTCCTGGGGATCTTGTGCCCGAAGTTTATGCCGTGATGCAACCGTAATTAGTAATGAAAAGAGACAAAGTGGTGAACGTGTAACGTACGGTTAGCGCTTGTGTTCCATAAACACGGGGGATGGAAGAATTTGCGAAATATGCGCAAGCAGTGAATGGCAGGTCCTATACGGGGAGGTGTTCGTTTAGGGACTTAGGTTCTGCTTGGAAGAGTCGGGCGGGGTGGGGGGATTACTTTATGCTGTTTTATTTCCCTGGGCCAGACAAGGACTGAAGTCCCAGATGCACATACCTTCTGTCTCCCGGACAGGAGCAGACTTGAACTTTGAACGCGACACCCGGTTTCTGCTGGGGAAAAAAGAGGGGAAATTTACATCTACAATTACATGTAAATGCTTTGAACTCCACTACAGGTTCAGGGCCACTGGAGTCATTGAGAGTTGTGGCTAACGTCTCTAACACAGTTCTGCCTGCCTTATTTGTATTGTTCAGTTATGCCTTATTGTTTCTTGGTTGCCTGCGGATTATGGGAAAGCTTTGTCGAAATATCTCTCTAAGTATCGTATGTTTGTAAAAGGCATAACCAGCCAAAACTACAGTGTAATTCATATACTGAGTAGGGAGTCATGTAAATGTGCTAATTTAAAAGATGGAAAGCATATGCAGTCCAAAGTCTGTTTAGCAAATACATCTGAACCAAACAGGAAATAAAAATGCATGTGAAACAGCCTCGTTGAAAGCATGCAGTACTTTATTTTGCTTTTAATTACAAAGCATTTGCTGTAAACCCCCTTTGCTTCTCCTAAACATAGACCCTCTGCCCGTGTGGGGATGTATAATGTGAGATCCAGGTTCACGAGCTCAAGCAGGGCAGGATCTACTCAGTCAGTG
>NC_137508.1:13607500-13630000 GCF_041902795.1 Electrophorus electricus | reverse complement strand
TTGAATCACAATGGCCTCACATCTGATTAAAACGAATCCAGAGTGTAGGAGTCAATACAAAAACTTAAATTATCGAGAAATGCGTAGATCCAGTAAGATGCAACTTGATCTACAAACTTAGGCTATAGATTCGATGTTTTATAGTGTTCTTGACTCTACAGATGGTCGTTTCTGCAAGCTTTTTTTTTAATTTAAAGGCACGACAGGCGTGCAGCTTCGCTAAATTCAGTGGCAGCTGTTTGTTTGTTTACATGGTAACAACTATATCTTTTAATACAAGTTAAGATCGTTTTGAATTTTTTGAATTTTTGTTATTTCGAGTTGGCGTCGATAAAGCTAGACATTTAAATATTAAGGTCACATCACATGTAGCTGAATTTATTTCATTTGATCTAATTTAATTCATTTTATTACTTAAAATAAAAATAAAAATTCGCATCGTTAATTGTAGATTTCGCGACAAAAATATTTTTAAGTAAACAATTTTTCTCCGGATAGTCTTCGTAGCTAATAACAAAACAGGTTGAGCGGCCATTAATACACAGTAGGCTACGGAAGAGAAACAAAGGAGATAAAATATTAAAATAAAAATAATTATAATGATGATAATATAATATATATAAAAACATACATTACATCACTAGCGAAAGAGTATACTTTTCTGTAGTGATTTTTCTATCGAAGGTCAAACTCTGATGTTCACTACTATTTCTCTGCTATTTTCTCTACCTTTCGTGTACAGAGCTGTGTGTGTGATGTTGCCGAGAGCGATTATGCATTGTTAACTGGCTTGTCTAATTTGGCTGTTGCAAAAAGAGCAGGCGGCGAGTGACGGGCGAAATCGCAAGCCCGAAGCTCGTAAACACAGAAGCGCTTTTGTATGTGCGACAGTTCGGCGAGAGACCAAACTCCGAATCCGCGATGCCTCCGGGTGCATAACGGGAAACGCGGAGAAAAATCCATCCTTTTTGTGAGAAAATTAGAGTGACACCTGATGATGTCGAGTTTGACACGTGTTAATTGCGCCACGGCTCTCCTAATTAGAGATTTTCAAATTCTTGAAGTGCTGCAGGGCAGATAGCAGTGTTTGTGTCTGGACGAATGAGACGCAGTGCAGCCTCTCTGCCGTAGCCTACAGCTCGACTACACACGTTGAATAATTGTTTGTGCCAGCTGATATCGACAGGGTTAAGATTAACGAACTACGTTGCTTTAAAAATATATTCCGTAACTTTATATATGTTTCCCTTTAAGTATATAATTATAAACCACTGATTATTTATGAATGTGAACTTTAAACGCGTTTTAATTCATTTTAGTTTAGTTGCTCAAAATGATACCTGAAGGTATCTTTCTTTCCCTATAGCTCTAATTGTTTTTATCTGTAAACATTCAGGTGTATTTTAAATCTTTAATTATTTTAGATTCTAGTAATATTTGACATATATTGGCTATATAGAGGGCTATTAAGGTTGTCTTAAATATTCTTATAGGTGTAACCCATTCATATATCGGTGACATTCCTCAGAACGTCTTTGTATTTTTTTCTTTTTTAAATTGTAATTGTATTTTTGGTTCATAGTTCTCTCTGCTTGGGGTTGCAGTGAAATTTGTGTAATGGATGAATTTCTGTTTCTAAATCTCAGTACCATGGTTTCATTTAGTGTGCAACAGTAAAACATGCATTAGATTGGGCTTGTTCCTCTGGTAAATTACTTGTTACCTGCTGGTATTTATTTATATGGTGGCGGATTATAAAGCTTTGTTATTGCTCTGCCTTGGGTGAATTGTTTATGACACCACTAATGGGAGTAATTGTTATTGTTGAAATTACCTGTCAGCTGGCCCTTGCAGCAAACCTCATGCCACTGACAGATAGTGACAGCAGAGTGGGTTGCTCTACCCTTCCCTCTGATGACTTCTCCGTTGATAATAAGGAGCACTGGGCCCCTGATAATTCGCCTGTCACTGCTGCCTGCACACCGCGGATTCTCCGCCAAACTGTTGTCATTCATTTTGACAAAGACAGAGGGGTGGGGGGGGGTGGGGGGTTTGGGAGAGTGAGGGAGAGATGGAGAAAGAGATGATCAAAATAAATGAATTCTTTCGCACATCCCTGTGCTGGCTGCAGGCCGTGCCCTGTGCTGGCTTCTGAACTGTGCTGGCGTGGGAGGGTCCCCCTCCCAACGCGCTTTGCCGTCGCTCGCTGCCGCTCAGGGAGCGTCTCCGTGCAGTCACGGCTCTGTCTCGGGTTGGCTGGGATGTCCGGAACGTTCCTGATGTTGGTAGGCAACTCTTAAGAAACGTGCAGTAGGTGCTGCAGCCCGACTGTGTTCCGAGGTGTGAGTTTGGACCCCGGGTCCGGGTTCGAGTTTCATCTGCGGGCCCCTCTTCCAGATATGTGGCGTGAGTACGTCTGCCGTGACTCGCGCTGGCGTAGGCGGGTCACCGCCGTTAGGTGCCCTGACCGTTCCCCAGCCAGGGCGAGCTGGGAAGTGCTTACACGTGAGAGGCGGCCAACGTGGAGGAATCTCGTGCCCCTGGTGGACAGCCGCTTCTGAGCTGCAGTACATACATGCGTTTCTGTATTGCATGTGCCCACTTGACCTGTTCCGGAGTGTCACTGTCGTTATTCAGTGAAGTTCTTGGCAAACTGTTGATTTTTCACAGAAACGTTCCATTTGGGGAACAGGCGTGTGTCTTTCAGTAACTGTGTGAAAAGCAGGAGGTCATTTAATCTAGAATGATCTTTCTGCACCACAAAGGGCTGCAGTGCTCCTGCCTCAGAATAACTGAAGGATATTTAATATAATCTTATTGATTTGAACATGGCATACCTAAATTATTTCTATTGATTTGTTAGTCTGTTAAGTACGTTTCCTTTTAGTTGAGTTTAGATACACTAATTCAGTAGTAACCTCGGATTTTACAGCTCATTACAGAACTGGTGACAGTACATGGCTTGTAGGCATTAAATTACAGTTAGTCTCTGCTATATATAGTATATGGTGGGCTTTTGGGCTAGAAAAAACCCCAGGCTAAACTGAACGTAAATGCAATTAGCAGACTATGGCATATAAGTCTAGCCGTGTTGAAATTGGCATGCAATTAATAGTGGGCTAATAATTATAATTGCCTGGTAGCCTTCCAGTGAGCTGTGCGATCCTGATTGCCGTGGTCGTATTCTATTTTTACCCTTTCATTTTAATCATTGTGTATATTCTCTATGTAGCTACAAATGCATTTCATACTACAAACGTGGCATCTGACAGAAGCTCAAGATGACCACACACGCACAACAACACGAATGCGCAGGAGTACAGACCAGCAACCTTTCCCCCAAATATCTGTTTCTGCTTTAGTTTAGTTTTATTTTTTTTTCAAATAATACAGTTAGCTTTATATTCATTTATCATGGATGCAAAAATGAAAAAAAAAAAAGATTTTGAACAAAGCCATTAATTGTCATTTCCAGATGCAGCATGCACAGTGAAGTTGATTATGGCCATTTGAATATAAGACAAACCCACACAGATGGGTGGACATTAGGAAGGAGAGGCTCATTTGAATAGGTTAGCAGACATTAATGGCAATAATGATTTATTTTTCTGGCCTGCTTTTTAATGATATTGTTATTCCATGGAGTTATGTGCATCCTCCTGAGTCCCGTATGGCAAAAATAAACGTTCGAAAACATTATTTGATCTCTATGCGGTGAAATGATTGGCTAAAATAATATTAAGCCTTCTACTTCATATGCCATGCACTTCTCAATTTCAGAGATAAAAAGTAATTGATTTTACCAATGGGGCATTAACCTTTAAAGGTACACTAAGTAGAAATTTCGATGACAATCTGGTGAAATAATAAGAAAAAAAAAGAATGATATTTAATAGTTGTAGGTAAAGGATGTGTCACATGGTGATCAAAGTAATAGTCTGTAGCCTGTGGAAATACCTGGTGAAATAGGGGGTGAAATAGGGGGTGAATTTGTCAAGACAAGAAATGCAGACAAAATCGATCAAGTGATATGTAATTTACAAGCAAAACAAAAATCAGAAATGTAGAAATGATCAGATGGAGTAATGTTATACTTCATATTGATAACCGAGGGGAGCTTCTACGTATAATGCAGAGAGTTTGTTACATTCCACTCTCTTCTTGTTTCAACATCTGACAAAGACCTTGAAGTTAAACTTCAAAGGGTCAAGGTTTTTAACGAGAAAAGTCTGTAATTTTCTCACAGGGGGAGTGTTTGGCCTTTCGGTCCATTGTATGCAGAGATGTATGTACTGTATGTTTAGACTTCCGTGCGGATCCGTGCGGATGCTGGTGTCTGCTGAACCATGTCCACATGTGCTTCTTATTAATGGCACCATCTTTAAAGAGGAGCCACACCAAGAGGTGGGGAGGGAGCTGAGTAGGTGAGTTTCATCTTCTGATGAGGCTCAGGGTCTCCACAGGGTCAGGCACACACACACACACACACACACACACTCACACACACACACACACACACACACACACACACACACACACACACACACACACACACACACACACACACCTTCTGTTCGAGGCCCTTGTCTGTTTACTGCCCTCTTGCCTCCCCTCCCCCTCGTTTCTCTCTCTCTCTCTCTCTCTCTCTCTCTCTCTCTCTCTCTCTCTCTCTCTCTCTCTCTCTCTCTCTCTCTCGCTGTTTCTCTCGTTTCACACTCAGATGTTCCCTGTGCATCCCCAGCTACAGGCACTAACCTGTGGAAAAGAGGCTTTTGTGTGTGAGAGCTCTGGCTACTCACCCATCCTCACATCAAAGCTGACATATTTTCAAACAGATTTTTGTTGGCCTTCCCATTACGAGTCTCACCATTAATGTTTGACGGGTTGTTTTTTTTCTCTCTCTCCTTTTTTTCCCCCACGAACACAAGCAGTTAGGCGAGGGAGACCCGGGCTAATCTCCGACTGTGTGGCTATTTTCCCTGGGTTATCAGTGGGAGGGCTTGTGCGGTGAGAGCTCCTCAGGTGCCGCAGACGAGCTGTTTCTCTCAGGAACACTCGGGCCCATGATGTCATAAAGCTCTGACAGATTTCCAAATGAACAGCCCGCGCCTTTCATTGACCCCTGTGCAGAAAGCCATCAGTGAGAATAGGTTTAGTGGGAGAGGAATAGCAATGGCCGGGGCCTGGCGGTGGTGGTGGGGGGGGGGGGGGTGTTCAGCGTTGGCAAGCCCTGTATGGGAGCAGGTGTCAGCAGAGAACATAATAAACATGACACACAGGACAAGATGGCTCCTCACTCCAAATAATGTGTTTTGGCTGCAGCCAGGTCACCAGTCTAACAGCGGTGTATCGCCACGGCGACGCGTGGGCGAGCCATCACGGGCCACAGTGCCCCTCGCCTTCTAATCTTCCTTTCCTTTACAGCACATTTGTTTCTCCCTTTCATGATGCTGTTCTTCTCCTCTCTCTCACCTTGCTCTGTCTTTCCCCTACTTGTGCACGACATACCTCTCTCTCTCTCTCTCTCCATCTCTCTCTCTCCCTCACCAGTCGGGATCTTAATCAGCACCAGATGGACACGGTGTCGAAATTGTCCAAAAGGCTCGGAGGATGCGGGGAGCTGTCAGGCCTGCGGAGAGAGTGGAATTCTTCGGCAATAAAACGGCGATTTATTGCCTCTTCGACGCGGTCGTGGGCCCCGCCACTCCGATAAAAATTGCTCACACTCTGATAGGGGGAGGCCACCGTCCGTCAGGCTCGGGCTCAGCCCGGGCTGCTAACGCCGAGCAGCCGTCGCCGGAGATGGTGCGTCGAGCGAAGGCGTTTGCGTCTCCTACCGAGTCAAATGAACCTGCTAAAATAGCTGCTTTCCACAATAGGCCGTGTAATTGAAACCAGAATGTGGAGGATTTTGATAAATGGCCTGACCCTGAAGGAATGCTAAAGCCATAAATTTTAAGTGCATTTTGGCCGCATGTTTTGGGCAAATGCATGTCTGTGCATGTGCTCTGCTGCGTGCACGTGTGTACGTAAGTGCGCCGGTCGGCCTGTGCGCAGGCCTGCAATTTTATTATTTTTAATAATAATGGGTTTTCACCGTCATTTTGGAGCGGACGTGCACCTCCACCAAAACCTTTGCGGGCCCTAAAGCACCTTTCCAGCCTAAGATCAAATGGACTATAAATCTTTCAAACTCATGAAGTTATTTCAAATACCTGCTGGCTTATATTAAAGGTTCTTGTGGGGCAAACCATGAGATGCGTTTCGAAGCACTGAAAGATGTAATAGTGTGCGCCACTTACACTGACTCATAAGCAGAAACTATATGTTTCACTTTTAAAATGATGTGAGAACAAAATTGGACCTAATGAGCAGTCCCTGAAAATGTGTTATTAGTTTCCATAATAGTATCATCATCAAATAACCTTTAAAGTTGTCAAAATAAGGTGAAAAGTAAAATATATAGTATGATATATGGTATGTCACACAAAACAGCAGATGTAATGCCTACAACTTAAAGTAACCTATATTATAAAGATAGGTACACTTAGACTACAGTTAGAGTATGTAATTTTGATCTGAATAAATCATTGGGAAATTCTTGCATGTACATGATAAAAGCAATTATTACTTTTTACACACACACACACACACACACAAAAAAGATTTTCAATAAAGTTTTGAGTCTTATATTAACTTCTTTGGCTTAAGGTGATGCTTTTCCAAATAATCTAGTCTTCATTTAAAACATGTTTTAATCTCAAGTAATTTTTAAATATTGCACCAAAAAAAGCCGTTTCATGTTTCCTTGCCATAGCTGAGGCACGGACTGCGCCGGAGCGAGTCGGACTCGCCACAGCCGTTCATGCACCCCTGGTGTGTGGCTGGAGGATGCAGAGGCCTGGCCCGGTACTGGATAAACAGAACAACCTTCCACGATTTATGAAGCTTGCCACAGCTAAAACCAGGGGCCTGTATATTTTCACAGCCATAATTGCTTTTTACAGCGTTTCAATCACCAGAGTCCTTTCGGCTTTGTTTCTCGGCCTCCTCTAGGAGCGGAAGCACATATCGGAGGCTCTTTCCCCTTATGCTGGAAAAAGCCTCCATTTATGTTTCATGCTTTTTTTTATAATCATTAAATCCTATGGTCCGGCTTAAAGAAGGACACCACACACCCAGTGCAACGAGGTTCCTCACTTGTTGACAGTCATTACCTCTGCCCTGGTGGCCCCGGACTTGCGAATAAAACGTACTCTATCGTGGGCCAGACGCCTAAATATTTCCCTTTCAATTTTCCAAAATAGGTTTTAATTTTACAAGTTTTATGGATCTAATATTAAACGCATGTGTTTTACAAGACGTTGTGTCCTCTGACTCGCCCCCCAGCCCCCCCCCCGCCCCCATCAGATTTGTTGGGTTTTTTTAACCTCGTGGAAGAGAGTGTGAGGACGGAAAGAAAGAGGGAATGTTTGACTGGGCTGCTTTCAGACCCACTCCCCCACATTTGCTCACCCCTAGCCTCCCTCTTTGAGGGACAGCAGCTCAGTGAGCCGGGCTCCGGGGCTGGGTAACTCCCTGTCTACGCTGGCGTGCTCCAGCTGCCTAACCTCTCCCATGTGTTTATGAGCCCAAAAACCTCCGTCTTGAAGACCGAGACGCCTGTGCAATCGGTATTCCATGTGTAGAGCAAATGGTGGGTTAATGTGGTCCACAGTCCAAAAGAAAATGGTGTGATTGTGTAACACGTGCGTGTGCGGCCTGCCTCGGACTGATGTCTTAAGCCCTCTCTCTGTGGATGTGTTTGATAGTAGTCATAAGTTACGACAAACCGCACAGCGCCATGACTACGCATTTATCACTAGGGTCTGAAATCTTGAATGAAAGGGGGAAGTAGGCTTAGTGTGTGAGCATGGTTGTTTGTGTGTGTGTGCGTGCATGTGTGCGTTTGTGCGTGCGTGTGGGTGCGTGTGAGGGAGAGGGGGTGCCTTGAGACTCCTGAAATACTCCGGGCAGGGACAAATTGTAGTTGCGCTGTCTGTCAAGATTAAAACTTTGTCAGCTTTCTGTCCACATGCAGCCAGAGCATGGTGCGGTTTTAGTCGCTTTGCTTCCTGGATGTGTGTGTGTGTGTGTGTGTGTGTATGTGTGTATGTGTGTGTGTATATGTGTGTGTGTGTGTGTGGGGGGGGGGGGGGGGGGTTAAAAGGAGGTGCTGGCACTCACTCTGCCTCCAGCCTGTCCTTTAAAGGCAAGAATGGCTAGCAAGCTATGGCTTCACCTTCGTTGAGGTCTCTGGCTAACAGTCAGACCCAGATGCTCCGATCTCCAAGGTGATGGTTGCTTTCCACCTAATCCAGCATACTGAGCTGGAGCGCTTTCCTCTGCTCTGCTCCACACCGGGCGACGGCCATCCTGCCGCTGTCCTTTATGTCCCATGGTGCTCATGACATGGTTCTGTGGCCTTCACAGCAGTCCCATAGAAACATCACAGACAAACATATAAAAAGAAGAAAATTCCATCAAACTGTATAATTCGTTTTTGCTTTTTTTACTTCTACAGTTTCATAGCCTGGTATTACTTAATTGGAAAATAACTAGCATTCAAAAGGCTAGCGCTCTTTCGCTGCATAAAGCAGCAGACCTTCACTAGCATTTATATTTAGCATGCCACTTGTCCTGTTTTAATTGATATAAACAGAAAGAGGTCTAAGTGTTCTAAGAGCTAAAGAGGGAAAATATACATGACTGACCACGTTGCTATTTGTACAAGACCTGGCCTCCAACTCGGTCAAAACCTGGTCAAATAAGCAATAAACAATATAAATTCATTTTTGAGTGAAACACAAACAGTCTCTCACACATACATCTCCACTGTATTTTTTTCCAACTGCTGAAATTCAACAAGCCATAAATCTGGCTCTGCACATAGGCCTGGCATGTTTTAAGGTTTCTGTGTCCATAATACCATATAACATAAGCACAGTGCAGTTGATTGGTAGGCATAAACATTGATGGCAGCTTGGACGCAGTTTAGCACCCAGCTACAATTCATCTGTAAACTGAACTCCTGCTGCTGTAAGGGGGGAGAAAACATCAAGGTCTGATGTCCCAGAGCAGTGTGACCCTAACCCTCACGGGGGGGGGGGGGGGGGGGGGGGGAATGGAGAGAGAGAACTCCTTTGATAGGGAGAGAGAGAGAGAGAGAGAGAGAGAGAGAGAGAGAGAGAGAGAGAGAGAGAGAAAGAGAGAGAGAGAGACCCTAAACAACTTAGACAAGGTCTCTCTACTATGCTCCCAAGTTGATTAACTTCGGAAATCACAGAACACCATTCAATGAACAAAATAGGAATTGTATTATAATCGTGCTGGATTTAATGCCATCGTTTCATCTGAGCATGCTGAATACATTCCATCAAAATACATAACCTGTCAGAGATAAATGCCATCAGGTTTTTAGGTAAAGGGTAAAGGGAATCACAATACAGAGAATACGAGTTTGTGCTTTTTATCCGCTTACTAATATATAGCATAGGGTTGATTTATAGGGCAGTAGGTAACTGGTAGCACTTCACCACTTTCAAAATGTTAACATAATTCACCAAAATAAAAGGAAAAAAAACATCACACTTTATACATTTACAAAATAGGATTCGATTCAAAATCATTTAAGATCAAAGCCAAGCCTACAGAGATCAAGAAGAACAGCTGAAACACAAATTCCAGACATGATACTATGTGATAAACTGATCTTGGCTAAGCTCCTCCTACCCCTACCACCCACACAAAGGTCCACTCAGGTTACTCACTCATTTTCGTGCTTATTATTTACCTTGAAATTGTGTTTCGGTCATTGACATCCCATTTAGCGTCGGTGACCCTGTTCACCCAAACCCTAATAAATCCAAACGTGTTATAATGGCTAACACTAACATTCTTGAACGATATCCATCGCTGGGGCTTAACAGTGAGGCTCCTCAGCCCTGCTCGCTAAAAGCTTTTCGTCTGAATCAGGCAGCCTTGTCGGGATACAGGCGGGAACGGGCTGTTTTGATGGCTTATCAGACGGATTTGTGTCCTTCGTATCTAAGTAGATGGGGATTCGGTTGAAATGTAAACATTTCAGGTGCAGGAAGAGAGGTGGCACATTACCTCACATCTGAATTACCTCATATAATTGAGCTTCCTGTTTTGAGCTTTCTCACATGTCAAGAAACAGGGTAATTCTGAACTTCTCACGGAACTGCTCTTAGCAATCGTGAACCTGTGCGAGAAAAAAGGGGTTGATGTGTTACAATTGCTGACTTTAAGGAGGCTCAAATGAACCAGGAGTGACTGAATGGGATAAAAATGGATTCGAGTACAAATTTGGGAATGGAAGTTCTTATTAATTAATGTAAGGTCTCTCCTGAGGACCGCCACAAAGCTCAACGGGGCTGTCAGGCAAAATGCTCAAATTTTGTGTGCAAAACTTCACTGCCATTTATTTGTCTTAAAACATATTCAGTTCTGGGAGAACTGGAGAGAAAGTTTTTCAGTGCCTAATAGTTTGCTTTAGAATGCTTAGTGCATGGTGAGCTCCCCACTGCTTTATTTTATTTGAATGGGAAAATATCTCTATCATGCTGAGCACTGTTCCAGCTCTGATCCTCCTGTTCAGAAGATACCCCCTGTACTCAATCACCGACCCCTCTGATATATTACACTGCTTCCTTCAAACTGTCTATGGCCCATAAATTCCACAGCAGAAATCCCTTCTGCAGAGGATTGAGACTCGCTAAATATTTCTCCCTCACCCAACTATGACTGACTATGAGTGTCTGACTGAGACGTTTCGGTAGGTCGTCTAACCGTTAAACTTGTGGAGTTCTTGAGGACTGCTTGTAGGCTGCATGTTGGTCATGCATCTCGTCAAGAAGAGCAGGAAACTATCACTGTTGCTTTTACTACTGTAGAAAAAGAAAAAAGAGACCATTTTAATGATCTCATGAAACATCACAAGCCTTCACTTCCCTTCATTTGCCATTATCATTACAATATTATCTCTATCATTACGTAATTTCTTTAATAGTTATATATATACAGTGTAAAATGAAATTAATAGCAAATTTAATAATGCCCTATATAATTACTAAATCAGTAACTGAGCTAATATGATACTTGACTGTAATAAAAATGCTAATAAGCTACTGTATCCTGAAGAACGCATTCACTTTATAACACTTTATAACACTTACACCAACTTTTCAAATTGTTTCCAACTGCATAAACTCCTAATTGCACGCACGCACACACGCGGAAAGCTATTTTATGTATTTAAATTGTTAACATTAATAAGCAATGACAAATAACTAACAATGACAAAAAAAATATATACTTGTTTGATTACCAGGCTTCCACTTCGGGTGTGAAACCGAAAACACAACTTCGACAAGTGACAAGGTGAGAGCGCATCTCGCTGACATTTTTAACCCGTCACGCATGTGTGGTTGATAAATATGCGCACTGTATGGCGGTGCATGCCGGCTGTTAGCCTGCTCCGCAGTCGCTACAGAGTATAATTCGTCATTATGAACTTGTTGTCTTAAAAAGCGATTTTTAGCGTGTGAATAAACAGCTGTTTCGTTTTAGCATTAGCAAGAGCCGAAAGCCTGTGCAACCGTAAACCATTTCACAGATACTACTACAAATCAGAAACGCGAAAGGCTCCAAAGCCCCTGGGAGATCCGCGTGTAATGCTGTTACATGTTCACGTTGTCTTGTGAGTATCAAATACATTGGTATGACAGAATAATATTAATAACAGTAACGTCACTATTAGCATCGTTTTAAAATAAAAAGGCGTGAAAGAAATAATGAAAGATGTTTTAAAAAAAATATTCCATTTTTTTAAAGCGAATTTATGAGAAAAAAAAGAGTGTGCAAATTTATGTCGATATAAAAAATAACGTGTTTATCAGAAACTCCTTACCCAGATGCTAGAATAGAACGTTTTTAATGAGCCTGTAGAATGCAATGGTCAACGCTCCAGGTATGAGGAGACGCTAAGACTAAATAAATGAATAGGCCACGTGACTTCAGGTCAGCGGTTTATCACGATTCTGCTATGCGAGTGGAATTTGTGACTCTCTTCTGTCTTGTCTCAACTTGCAGCTAACATATTTACCCTAAGGAGTCATGACCTTTTCACCTACTGTTTCAAGCACGAATGCACAGGTAGAAAGTAGCTTATTTAATTTTGGTACAAGAGTCCTTGTTTTGATGCGCACTGAATGGTTTGTTATTTCAATGAAATGATGAAGTCATTATAAATGTACACCTGGACCTCATTACACCTCAAATACAATGGTTCAATGCTTGTTCGTTAAAGAAGAAATATCCTTTCTGGTTAGATTTTTGGATATCTTTTTAATGTGCATGGCATTGTGACAGGTAAGATTGTAACGTATTAGTTGAAATGATTGTATCATGATTGTAACGTATTAGTTTAAATGTTTCTATACAAAATGTATTATATATATATATATAAGTTCAGACTAATGGACATTTGTCAGAAATATTGAAACTTTTTGCATTGGATAAAAGTAATATTTGAATCATTTCCCCGCAATTAATCGCTTTTAACCGCAGCATTATAAGTAGTAAGCACTCGAGGCTACACGAATGTGTTTGTTTGTGCGTCTGCATATGCTGAACATCCAGGGACAGAATAGATAAAACAACAAACGTTCTTGTAAGGCGCTGTAATTTGGCACTGAGTTCCACTGTAAGTACATAAGCGTGTTGTGGTTTTCTTTTGCCTCAAATAACAGTTGCATCATAAGTCAGATTCTTTCTGTGGGCTTACCAGGATCAAAGCGGGCCGAGGACATAAGTGGTTATTGTACAACCGAAATACAATACTTCATAACATAAAACAGGACGGGATAAGCTGGTGAGTGCGATTTGGCATTCGCCCGGACTGTTTGGTATTATCACAGCGAGCAGGTGCGGGTCGGTGAGCTCTCGCAGGGTTTTTCATTAAAGGCTAACACAACGGCTATTACTGGATCGGATCTCGCCAGGTGAGCGGGTTGGTGCACCCTACGCTGACATCCGAGGCTAGTTTACCAACTCGTGTCCTATTTGAGCCTTAACCGAGGTGACCTTGAGAGAGACAGAGAGAGAGAGAGAGAGAGAGAGAGAGAGAGAGGGAGGGATTAAATCAGTGATATCAGCCACGCGTTTATATTGGACAGCTCATCAGTTGTTTCAGAAGCAACTTATGAGTGCTCATCCTCCATCTTCTGCAAAATAACAGATTGAATTTGCTAGCTGATAAAAAAACCCTGATGACAACAGGTTATAATATATTTACAAAATAGCTCAGCATTATTAAATACACGATGTTATTTTAATAGTAAAGATTTAGCAAAACAGTCATACCACCACCATTTTTGAAATATAGATTTGGGTATCTATATAGAAATGGGTATGCCGTACGGCGACGTGTTAATTACTAACCTTTACATTTAGAGGCTCTGCTGAAATAGTGCTCTACCGAGAACCGACTTGCACGCATGTCTCCACGTCTTTGCCAGGAATATTTACAATCATAATTCGTGACAGGACCCCTTCTGTTTCACAAAAGAGCTTCACGTTTAGCATACAAGGAACCAATATGTTAAGTGTACTGCTCTGATCATTTTAATATTAAATGGAGATGCACGTATGCTTACCAATCTCCAAATAAATTCATAAGACACTTAAATTGGGTGAGTGTACAACGCTGAACAAGTATATTGTGACCATTAAGAAGCTCAAAACTGCTTAATGGTTTAATAGAGACTGATCTTGAAAATAGTAGTCTGCATATGGTCAGCGGTGACATCATCTGAGGTAAGACTGGCAATTTTTATTTGCGTTTTATTAAGTTTCACGCATTTGTGCGCCGTTCAAAATTGTGCACCACAACTGTATGCCGACGGTAGTAACTGTCCAAGTACAAACGAGAATACGCTTTTATTTGACTCACTGGCGTCCCCCCCCTATTAGAGGTGAAACATGATATCATAACTTCGCAATCCCAAAATCAATTGAGCTAGGTCGTCAACAGTGTGATTAACATCAGAGTGATGCCCTATGATTAAATATCAGAAATTGCGTGTGACATTTCCATCCAAACGCGCAAGAAACCCAGGAATACACAGCCATATAAAGCAATAACGAAACAGTTAAAAGTTAAAATGTCAATTTACACTCCCTTGCAAAATCCCTCAAAGCAATTCATTACTTTCAAAATAGGCTAATCTACATTTTAAACTATTCTATTATGTTAGGTAAGTTTCGTCCACGCGGTCTCGCGGTTACACAGATTAAACTCCTATTATTTCCAACAAAATCTTCTTTGACCGTAGTGTGTAGAAAAAGACGTTGACCGCTTGTTGTATTAAGTGGACAAACAGCACTCCGGCGTCTCCTGACCTCAGAATGCAGCGCCTGGTTTCATTGATCACCTCCCTTATGAGATAATGCAATTACAAACATCAATAAGGAGCTGCAAGGGGAATCATTATGTGGTGACAGTGATAAATGGTGGCGCAGAAAATAGCGCGCATCTTACCAACAGTGCAGCAGCCCAGGGGTTCTAAGGGCTGGGCTTACAGTCACCAAGGAAACAGATGACCAAAATGGCCCTGATGAAACAGCTTTGTAGCCCAACTCTTCTCTCCTAGGAGCCTCTTAGGATGTAGCATTAATGTCCAACTGATACTTGCCCAGTCAACTCCAATATTAAAAGTTAATATTAAAATCGTGTCTGCTGCATGTTTTCAGGTGTTTGAGTTAATTGCTTAAATAGCACACAAACATAGCTCTAATGATCAGATGTGGTTTGTTAGGTTGACAATGTGGATTGTCATGTTATATAGCCTATCACTGCAGAAAAGGTGGGCATGATCAGTCTGCTTAGGTCCTTTTGGATAGGTTATTGTGGGGAACATTTCTGTCTAAAGACTAATTTGATTCAGTTAGTTCTGACCGGTCCACGCGAACCCAATTGTGCCAGGGAAACAATGTAGACATTGTACAAAGATTGACGCATTTCCTCATCGACACCGGTCGCCTAAATGTGCTAAAACATATAGAATTTCACTGTTTTTTTTCTATCTACAATAACTGAATTTATAAAAAGGAAATAGAGGATTTTTTCATAAAATGTATGTTGCTCGGCTGTGTTGCATGTCTTTACCACGGAGCTCATAAAAAGACCGCATTTCTCAAATCTGCAACTACGACCTGCCCACAACCGTAGTTATTATGGACTTGTCAGTGCACGCGTTTCCCCATCATTTGCTTTTTTACTGGTTTATACGCAATATTTAAAGAGCAATATGCGACGGTTTTAATTTTACATTGTATATTATTCTAATAAAAATAATAGTAAAATAATGCAGATACTGTGATTATTATTTTAAGTAATAACAGTAACAACTAAGCTCTCGCTCTCTCTCTCTCTCTCTCTCTCTCTCTCTCTGTTATATATATGTAAACTTTAGTAGGCTATTACTACTACTACTACTACTACTACTACTAATAGGCTACTAACAATAAGCATTCATTTAACACACACACATGCATGCATAAACACACATACACATATATATCAATCAATCCATCTCTCTCTTTCTCTCTCTCGCTCTCTCTCTCTCTCTCTCTCTCTCTCTCTCTCTCTCTCTCTCTCTCTATATATATATATATATATATATATATATATATATATATATATATATATATATATATATATATATATATATACATTTTAGTACCTTATTACTTCCACTAATAATAATAAGCTACATTTGCGGCATTTAGCAGACACTCTTATCCAGAGCGACTTACAAAAGTGCTTTGTCAACAATATTAACAATAAGCATTTTTAACACACTAAATGCACTCTGCTGAAACACACACATCCATAGACACACACGCACACTTGTATCTATCTATCCATCTATCTCTGTCTCTCTCTCTCTCTCTCTCTCTCTCTCTCTCTGTGTGCACACACACAACGACCGCATTCTGCAAGGACAGATCCCTTTGTCATAAGGTGAAAAGTAACCACCATTCACCATCGCTTTTACATAGTGGAAAACCAGGGCTCTTTGCTACGTTTCAAGTTAAACCAAACGAACAGGGCATTACGCAAGACTAGATGACAGAACCATCTAACAACACAACCCAAGCTGGTAGTTATGGAAGGCAGGAAGTCCTGTTTGGGCACCTCTGTGCTTATGGAACACATTTCTCCGAGTCATTACTCACAGAGTTCACTCTGTGGTCAGCGGGAGTTCAACTTCATTTCTTGTAGATAGTCTTGTAGAATCGCCGTCGGCGCAACAGGATAAAATAAAGTTTTTTCATCATCATTTGACGATATACTAAGCGCTACGGAACGTTCGCGCAAAAGCAAAAAAAAAAAAAAAAAAAAAAAAAAAAAAAGCCAAAAAAGTTGAGACCCCACGAGTACTAATTAGATGGCACATCAGAATTGTGGTTATTTTTCTCAAACGACTTAAATAACAAATATAACTAAAATAACACGTTTAAGTGGATAAAATAGATTACAATTTCTTAAATTAATTTTCTTAAAATAAAACTACCTTGCTTGACTATTACACCGAAGTGTATTAAAGCTACCTAATAAACTAATTCATTGAGTTGCTTTAAAAATTCACTGACCCATTTTTCGCTCGCGAGCAGGCCTGTATGAAATATTAATGATTTAAATTGCGCTTTCGCAGTATTAAATAGGCTAAATATGCCCCCTAAAGGACAGTTTTCCAGATCCCCTAAAGATGGCAGTCAAACATGGGCTTTATTTCAACCCGTCTCCAGAGCACCGAATGGCGAACGGCTTAGGAATTCAAATCTGAGAGGCTTCAGGTCCCATGCTATGGACAGAACTGCTGTAATTAAACCGTCGGCTGTGTTATGCAGACCGAGATTTGAGACTAAAAGGTTCACTAAGGAGAAGGCTATAAAATCCACAATGGCCACTGTTAGCTCAGGAGCGGACACTGAAAAGGAGCGCATTGATTTATTGGGAGTTTGGTTTAAACTGAACCAACAACCTCAGCAGTAGTCCGCAGGACATTTTGTTTTCTCTTTCTGTAAGACTGCGCGCTCATTTTCCACCTTGGTTTAATTTTACGCATGCTTAAAAAATACGCGTCAATTTATTTATTTGGGGCAGGGGAACGCGGTGATCCTGGTTTGAGAAGTAGGGTAGTGTATCCACAAAACAGCAATCGCCTTGATAATGCAGTTTCAACCGCTATTACGGGGCCATTGAATGTGTGCAGTAAGGCGTAATGGGGAACTAATCTTCCCATTTAAATGTTTGTGGCAATTTTACCTAAATGAATTTTAATGCTAAACGGAGGGTAATTCCCCCTTTATCCGTCCACCCACCGCATCTAGCCCCCGTCCTCGACTCTTCGCGGGAGAATTCCGGCATATAGCTCCGCTACTCATTTGTTGCCACTGACAGCCAAACAGTGGTGAACCACCATTTAGAAGGTCAACTTGTCACGGGCCGTTTCAAAGCTCTTGGTAGGATTTCGCATTCATTTTGACGTTGGGGTACTATGCAGAAACTACAAAATTGCCCAGGTTGCTTCACCTTGTAATTTGCGTAAATCAGATCATACCCAAAGCGCTGACACAAAGATAGACTTGCCCTTAAGAATAACGCGAGGTTCCCATTCGACGAGGTTTACATCCCAGAACCATAAAGAACTAAACCAACTAGTAACTGCCACACCTAGTAAACACTTCTCACACATATGTTCAATTAACAGTGGCCACATTTCAGTACCTTGGATTCGACTATTGGTTTATGAGACCAAAATTACATTTCTGTGTTCTGAAGTAAAGTCGACGTAGGTACTGTACATCAGAATGGAGGATTGTTAGCTTTGTTCAGTATAAAGAGGTAAAATATTTTTTGCTTGCATTCTAAGAAGAAAAAAAAAAAAGACATATTCTACACCAAGATGGGCCTGAAGAACACACATTTATAGACTTTGGCTAATTTCCCCAAGTCTTTGTACACAAAATTTATTAATTTACAATGTATACATAATCTCAAAATTGGGATAGAAACATAAACTGATGTCCCACAAAACCAAATCAAAAGTATTCTCTGTCCCATATACCTGGCATATTAAGTTGAAAAGGTTGGTGTAATATGGACAAACACACACACACACACACCTGCATGTATGTGCTCACACACACACACACACACACACACACACACACACACACACACACACACACACACACACACACACACACACACACACACACACACACACACACACACACACACTACATTCTGCTCCAGTCAGTAAACTGAGGTGAATGAGCACATTTTGATAGATCAATCAGGGCTTTTCAGGTTATGTTTAGCAGTGAACTTGCAGGAACCTTTCTCTTATATATTCCGATCAGCCTAAGTAAAGTCACCCTCTTGGAGCTGAAGAAAAGGGTCTAATATATAATTCATTCAACCAATTATTGATTTATTCACATACTTTTTTCTTTTAAATGCAAGGCGATTTAGGGAGGAGATCAAAAGTCTATGGAGATGGCACACACATAGTGTGGAAAGAAAAAAGTTCACATCCTTTTTAAAAAAATCTATTAGAAACAACATAATATGCAGAACAATACGATAGCATTTACAATACTTAATTCCCAGTTCCTGTATGAGTCCAAATGTAATTTTACAACAGTATACAGAATCTCCTCCTTCCTCACCCTCAGGAGCTGATATAGTAATAATTTTAATCTTTCTCTTTCTCTCAGTTTCCTTGAAGAGGGCACATCCTTTGTTAGTGTCCCATGCTGTGCAGATGCTGGGTTCCTTCTCACACCCAATCTGTGCCTAAAAATGGAGCTCTTCTGTTTCTGCGGCAAGTCGGCGCATCATATTTTTCTGGGGCAAGAGCCTCCAGAACCAAACCAATCGCAGTTTCCCACCTCGTGGGACCGTTCGGAGGGCCCGTTGTATTCTTAAACATTTTTTTTGGTTGTTTTTTTTTTGTTGTTTTTTGTTTTTTTTGTTTTTTTGTAGCAAACTACTGGGCGTGGATGTCCATGACCTGTCCGCCCATGGTGGGATCTCCTGGAGGAAGCATAGGGGTGCAGGAGGCTGACATGGGCACAGTAGGGTGGGGCGGTCCTCCATGCATCAACATCGCTGATTGCTGCGGGGGTCCAGGAATGTAGGAGCGCGTGGGAGGTCCGGACCGCTGGTGGCCGGGGTGGTGGGCGAGATGGAGGCCCCCGTAGGGCGCCTGGCCCACACCCATCGGGCCGCTGTGAGACAGGTAGTCTCCTGGCATCCCCTGCAGTCCTGCGGGGGAGGGGGGAGGGGGCACAGAGGGAATGCGTTAGCGAGACGCACTTCCAGACTACCCACACTGTGTGACATCATCCCACACGTGAGAGCACACCGGCACAAACCAGCTAAGCACGTGTCTAAAAATCCAGTTCTTTGGGAACCCAACGGGAACAACAACAAAAAAAAGTCTCAGCGGATGTGATCCTCGCTGTAGGATTGCACTGATCTTTAGAGCAAGGCGGCACCGAAAGCTTCCCTCGGACATATATAAGGGCAGAAGCATGAGAGGGGATTGGTGTGGTGGGCATGGGTCCCTGCGGGGGGCAGAAGCATGGCTCCACTGTTTTCGCTGCCTCTGTTAGGGAGCTGTCCCCAGGCACCATCCATGCAGCCTGGACTCAACCAGAGTCATGCTGCCCTTAGCCAAGTTCAGCCCATAGGACCACACCAATCTGTTGATCTGGTCATCCTACGTTAGCCTTAAAGAGCAATAAGCATGCTAAAGTCACACAGCTGATCTCCCAGTGTCTCGGATTTTCCACTATAAGCAGACGAACGTGTTTAGTACTTTTACGTTAGAGTAGCGTGTGTCTCATTATCTGACGGGAATGCCAAAAATATCAGTGTTTTCTGCAGGGATGTTGGTGAATCAATGGGAGCCCCTGTGTCATACTAAGGCCTTGCATGCAAACAGAGAGCGAGAGAATAAACACACAAAATGTTTTCGCGCTACACTGAGCCTCATAGCGCCATATATTAATGCAGTGCTGTTTGTTTAAAGTGCAAGTCAAGGCTTCACACACACCAACATTTCTCCAAAAGAGTTCACGACAATGGAAAATGAGGTAAAAATAAACCATTGCTCCATGTCCCACACCACTGCCACTTATCTGTCTACGAACACAATAGATGAAGGGCTGCAGCTTATGCTGAAACTCCCGCTGAGGAACAGAGCCATTGTGCTCAAATTAAAGGGGAAAGGTACAAAACGACAAAGGAGCGTCACTTGAGAGGGCTCACCTGTGGGCGGAGGGCACGTGCCGCTGGCACAAGGGCCACGGGCGCTCGCGGCAGCGAGTCAGAGCCACAAATCGGGCGCCGGCCACCTGGCGGGCTCGCTCGCCGTTCACTAAATCAATTGCACTCGCCGAACGGCTCCTGTGGGGCCACGTTCGGCCCCCAACGGTAGGCACGCGTGCGGAGCCAGGCCGTTTCGGCTAACGGGGACCGCCCGAGCTCTTTGCGGGGGTCATCGGTCGTATTTGATTACAATCTTCGAACATGCTGTTTGGGGTGAACATCACGCAAATGCAAAACATCCGTTCTAACGGGAGGAAAGCACCGGCCCGGGCCAGGCAAAGGGCATGTGTCGCAAATTGCTTTTTTTTCCCCACTTAATAAGCCAATCAATACGCGGAGCTCTTCGCTGGTCTATTTTCAGGAGTACCACCAATTCCCCAAGATCCCGTGTTCTATCCAGTTACTACAGAATAAAAGTTCAGGCTAGTGAAGGGGGTGAGGGGCACATCTTGACCCTGCAAAAGGTTAATAAATTTCTGCTCTATAACTGCGAGCAATGAAATCGCAAACAAAGGGGACTCCAGCAGGCTGAAAGCTACCAGGCGAGCTCACCAAAGAATACTGCCATCATCTGGCTCAAGGTGGGGGTGGGGGGGGGGGGGGGGGGGGTGTTCCGATATGTTTGTGAAATAGGCCCGTAATTAACGCTCTCTGATCACCATTATCTCAAAAATATAATTTCTGAATTTGGGTCATCAGTCAATTTCACCACAGTACCATAAAGGCTGGCGCATGGGGGAATGGACAAAGAAAAAAAAAAACAAAAAAAAACCAACCAAAACAAACCAAAAAGTCGTTCACTCAGCCATCACACGGTCCCCTACTTCTGCTCGAATAGCTAGGATGGATCTGCACTGACAGGTGTATTGTTCTCAAGATCCATAAGCTCTATAATCAACATGGTAGAAAGCATAACGCTCTTGCTAAGTAGACTTAATTGGCTTTGGTTTTAAGTAATGTTGCAGTGTGACTGCTAGGAAACACCTTAATTTCAGGTCTTGGAACTCCCTGGCAAATAACTGCTTAATCTTGCCTTAAGGAAAATTCCCCAACTAATGAAAATTGCTTATAAAATATAATGAACCCTTGGTCTCTTAATCAAATAAGATAACTTTTTTTTTTTTTTTTTGTAATAACCTATTAATTTAATTGGTCATGAAGTATAGAACACATCACTTACATTTAATTGACCTAGAAACTAAAGTAACAATATTTAAATTAGACAAGCTAGGAAATTTCAGTGATGAAGCCATAAAGACCAGGCATTCTCTACCATGGCGACATATTTCTGTCACACTCTGGTTCTCTTTCTCTTACTAACCCTCTTGCCCTCTCTCTCTCTCTCTCTCTCTCCATCTTCCACCTCAACCCATCTCATCTGACATTCCACACACGGCCCAATTACAGAATCCAGCAAGCAAATTGAGGTTGGTTAAAGCAGGTTGCTCCCCAGTCTTCTGGGAACTATGGCAGCTGCTGAAACGCCAGCGTTTGGACACAAGGAAACACTTTCCGCGTTTAGATTCTCTCTCTCACACACACACACACACACACACACACACACACACACACACACACACACACACACACACACACAGATGGATGGGAGGCTTTAAATAGCAAGGACTGCATAATGTTTCTCTTGGTACAGAACGGCAGAGTCAAAGAAGTCGGAATATTTTTGACAACAGAGGCATTCTGCGCGCGGCCGCATTACCGGCCCCTATTTTTGCATACTGAAAAAGTCAGATCCATTTGTCACAGTGCTTGTGATGGCATATTTAATTTGGATCTAGTCAATTAGGCCGGGCTAAGCCGCGTCACCCGCTGAGCACACCTCCATTTTGCGCTCCTGCACTTTCCCTCCCAGCGCCGCCAGTAATCCTATTAGGATGGGCAGACAGGAAAACGGTCCACCATGTCGGGATCGATGGGAGCACCTCCACCTTCTAAAAAAAAACCAACAAAAAAAAACAAAACGAGCAAACCCAGCGGCAGCCGCCGAGGCACGGCAAGAGTGACGGCCGGCA